>NW_027009011.1:0-59823 GCF_036934945.1 Oncorhynchus masou masou | reverse complement strand
TTTAGGGGAGGTAATCAGGTGGGAAGAACCAGCAGGAGAGACAGATTTAGGGGAGGTAATCAGGTGGGAAGAACCAACGGGAGAGACAGATTTAGGGGAGGTAATCAGGTGGGAAGAACCAACGGGAGAGACAGATATAGGGGAGGTAATCAGGTGGGAAGAACCAACGGGAGAGACAGATTTAGGGGAGGTAATCAGGTAGGAAGAACCAAAGGGAGAGACAGATTTAGGGGAGGTAATCAGGTAGGAAGAACCAACGGGAGAGACAGATTTAGGGGAGGTAATCAGGTAGGAAGAACCAACGGGAGAGACAGATTTAGGGGAGGTAATCAGGTAGGAAGAACCAAAGGGAGAGACAGATTTAGGGGAGGTAATCAGGTGGGAAGAACCAACGGGAGAGACAGATTTAGGGAGGTAATCAGGTGGGAAGAACCAGCGGGAGAGACAGATTTAGGGGAGGTAATCAGGTGGGAAGAACCAACCGGGAGAGACAGATTTAGGGGAAGGTACTCAGGTAGGAAGAACCAACGGGAGAGACAGATTTAGGGGGAGGTAATCAGGTAGGAAGAACCAACGGGAGAGACAGATTTAGGGGAGGTAATCAGGTGGGAAGAACCAACGGGAGAGACAGATTTAGGGGAGGTAATCAGGTGGGAAGAACCAACGGGAGAGACAGATTTAGGGGAGGTAATCAGGTGGGAAGAACCAACGGGAGAGACAGATTTAGGGGAGGTAATCAGGTGGGAAGAACCAACGGGAGAGACAGATTTAGGGGAGGTAATCAGGTAGGAAGAACCAAAGGGAGAGAGACAGATTTAGGGGAGGTAATCAGGTGGGAAGAACCAACGGGAGAGACAGATTTAGGGGAGGTAATCAGGTGGGAAGAACCAACGGGAGAGACAGATTTAGGGGAGGTAATCAGGTGGGAAGAACCAACGGGAGAGACAGATTTAGGGAAGGTACTCAGGTAGGAAGAACCAAAGGGAGAGAGACAGATTTAGGGGAGGTAATCAGGTGGGAAGAACCAACGGGAGAGACAGATTTAGGGAAGGTACTCAGGTAGGAAGAACCAAAGGGAGAGAGACAGATTTAGGGGAGGTAATCAGGTGGGAAGAACCAACGGGAGAGACAGATTTAGGGAAGGTACTCAGGTAGGAAGAACCAACGGGAGAGACAGATTTAGGGAAGGTACTCAGGTAGGAAGAACCAAAGGGAGAGAGACAGATTTAGGGAAGGTAATCAGGTAGGAAGAACCAAAGGGAGAGAGACAGATTTAGGGAAGGTACTCAGGTAGGAAGAACCAAAGGGAGAGAGACAGATTTAGGGAAGGTACTCAGGTAGGAAGAACCAAAGGGAGAGAGACAGATTTAGGGGAGGTACTCAGGTAGGAAGAACCAACGGGAGAGACAGATATAGGGAAGGTACTCAGGTAGGAAGAACCAAAGGGAGAGAGACAGATTTAGAGAAGGTACTCAGGTAGGAAGAACCAAAGGGAGAGAGACAGATTTAGAGAAGGTACTCAGGTTGAAAGAACCAAAGGAAGAGAGACAGATTTAGGGAAGGTACTCAGGTAGGAAGAACCAAAGGAAGAGAGACAGATTTAGGGAAGGTAATCAGGTAGGAAGAACCAAAGGGAGAGACAGATATAGGGAAGGTAATCAGGTAGGAAGAACCAAAGGGAGAGACAGATTTAGGGAAGGTACTCAGGTAGGAAGAACCAAAGGGAGAGAGACAGATTTAGAGAAGGTACTCAGGTAGGAAGAACCAAAGGGAGAGAGACAGATATAGGGGAGGTAATCAGGTGGGAAGAACCAACGGGAGAGACAGATATAGGGAAGGTAATCAGGTGGGAAGAACCAACGGGAGAGACAGATTTAGGGGAGGTAATCAGGTGGGAAGAACCAACGGGAGAGACAGATTTAGGGAAGGTACTCAGGTAGGAAGAACCAAAGGGAGAGAGACAGATTTAGGGGAGGTAATCAGGTGGGAAGAACCAACGGGAGAGACAGATTTAGGGAAGGTACTCAGGTAGGAAGAACCAAAGGGAGAGAGACAGATTTAGGGGAGGTAATCAGGTGGGAAGAACCAACGGGAGAGACAGATTTAGGGAAGGTACTCAGGTAGGAAGAACCAACGGGAGAGACAGATTTAGGGAAGGTACTCAGGTAGGAAGAACCAAAGGGAGAGAGACAGATTTAGGGAAGGTAATCAGGTAGGAAGAACCAAAGGGAGAGAGACAGATTTAGGGAAGGTACTCAGGTAGGAAGAACCAAAGGGAGAGAGACAGATTTAGGGAAGGTACTCAGGTAGGAAGAACCAAAGGGAGAGAGACAGATTTAGGGGAGGTACTCAGGTAGGAAGAACCAACGGGAGAGACAGATATAGGGAAGGTACTCAGGTAGGAAGAACCAAAGGGAGAGAGACAGATTTAGGGGAGGTAATCAGGTGGGAAGAACCAACGGAGAGACAGATTTAGGGAAGGTACTCAGGTAGGAAGAACCAAAGGGAGAGAGACAGATTTAGGGAAGGTAATCAGGTAGGAAGAACCAAAGGGAGAGAGACAGATTTAGAGAAGGTACTCAGGTAGGAAGAACCAAAGGGGGAGAGACAGATTTAGGGAAGGTACTCAGGTAGGAAGAACCAAAGGGAGAGAGACAGATTTAGAGAAGGTAATCAGGTAGGAAGAACCAAAGGGAGAGAGACAGATTTAGGGAAGGTACTCAGGCAGGAAGAACCAAAGGGAGAGAGACAGATTTAGAGAAGGTACTCAGGCAGGAAGAACCAAAGGGGAGAGAGACAGGATTTAGATATAGGGAAGGTACTCAGGTAGGAAGAACTAAAGGGAGAGAGACAGATTTAGAGAAGGTACTTAGGTAGAAGAACAAAAGGGAGAGAGACAGATTTAGAGAAGGTACTCAGGTTGGAAGAACCAAAGGAAGAGAGACAGATTTAGGGGAAGGTACTCAGGTAGGAAGAACCAAAGGAAGAGAGACAGATTTTAGGGAAGGTAATCAGGTAGGAAGAACCAAAGGGAGAGACAGATATAGGAAGGCAATCAAGGAAGAACCAAAGGGAGAGACAGATTTAGGGAAGGTACTCAGGTAGGAAGAACCAAAGGAAGACAGATTTAGAGAAGGTACTCAGGTAGGAAGAACCAAAGGGGAGAGACAGATATAGGGGAGGTAATCAGGTGGGAAGAACCAACGGGAGAGACAGATATAGGGAAGGTAATCAGGTAGGAAGAACCAAGGGGAGAGACAGATATAGGGAAGGGTAATCAGGTAGAAGAACCAAGGGGAGAGAGACAGATTTAGAGAAGGAACTCAGGTTGAAAGAACCAAAGGAAGAGAGACAGATTTAGAGAAGGTACTCAGGTAGGAAGAACCAAAGGGAGAGAGACAGATTTAGAGAAGGTACTCAGGTAGGAAGAACCAAAGGGGAGAGACAGATTTAGAGAAGGTACTCAGGCAGGAAGAACCAAAGGAGAGAGAGACAGATTTAGAGAAGGTACCAGGTAGGAAGAACCAAAGGAGAGAGACTCAGGTTGAAAGAACCAAAGGGAGAGAGACAGATTTAGGGAAGGTAGGAAGAACCAAAGGGAGAGAGGCAGATTTAGAGAAGGTACTCAGGCAGGTAATTGATTTCCAGGTGAGGCTGATGGGGTGCTGGTGTGAGTCATAATGAGCAGCCTGGTGACCTGGAGCGCAGGAGAAGGGAGGACACGTGACAGCGATGTGTTTCCTCTGCTGTAGGTGGTCCAGAGACAAGCCATCAGTAAGACCCAGAAGGTGCGTTTCTTCACCCCATCTCTCCTGGCCCAGATTGCATCACTCTACAGGTGGAATGGCATTGTGGATGCAAGCACAGACGACAGCAAGGTAATGGATCTGTCCACTGTTCTCTCTCTCTTTTCTCTCTTTGTCTTTATCTCTCTTCTCTCTCTTTCTCTCTTTCTCTCTTTCTCTCTTTCTCTCTTTCTCTCTTAGCTCTCTTTCTATCTTTCTCTCTCTAGCTCTCTTTCTATCTTTCTCTTTATCTCTCTCTCTTTATCTCTTTCTCTCTCTTTATTCTCTCTTTCTCTCTCTTTCTCTCTCTCTTTATCTCTCTCTTTCTCTCTCTCTTTATCTCTCTTTATCTCTCTCTCTTTTATCTCTCTTTCTCTCTCTCTCTTATCTCTCTCTCTATCTATCTCTCTTTATCTATCTCTCTCTCTATCTATCTCTCTCTATTATCTATCTCTATCTCTCTCTTTATCTATCTCTCTCTCTATCTCTCTCTCTTTATCTATCTCTCTCTCTCTTTATCTCTCTCTCTTTATCTCTCTCTCTTTATCTCTCTCTCTCGGTTAGAGCTTTGGCCAGTAACCCGAAAAGGTCACTGGTTTGAATCCCCGGAGCCGACAAGATGAAAAATCTGTTGCTGTGCCCTTGAGCAAGGCACTTAACCCTAATCGCTCCAGGGGCGCTGGACAACGGTGACCCTGGCCATGACCCCACTCCCTGGGGGTCTATCGGGGGGCATTGGGATATGCATGAAACACATTTCCGTTATACACTTATTTAAGTGTGTAAGAGAACAAATATTAGCGCCCCCTAAATTATTCTCACTCACAATCATCACCGAGTCTTGTTTTAAATGTCAATTTCTTCAGATGGCAGAGAACGCAGAGGAAGCAGGGAAGATGGTCGTGAGGAAACTGGTTCACAACTTCCTCCTGAATCTATGCTGCTCCCGGAAACATGGCATCAGTTTCTACGACCCCAGCTTTGGAACGGCCGGCAGGTCAGTCATGAATCTGATGCATCCCATCTCTCCTCTGTCGCCCTGTTCTCTCTCCTCTTTATCTCCCCTCGCTCTGTTCTCTCTATCTTTATCTCTGTTCTCTCCTCTATCACTCTGTTCTCTCTCCTCTGTCGCTCTGTTCTCTCTCCCATCTCTCCTCTGTCGCTCTGTTCTTCTCTCCTCTTTATCTCCTCGCTCTTCTCTCTGTTCTCTCTCCCATCTCTTCTCTATCGCTCTGTTCTCTTTCCTCTGTCGCTCTGTTCTCTCTCCCATCTTTCCTCTGTCGCTCTGTTCTCTCTCTCTTTATCTCCCTCGCTCTTCTCTGTTCTCTCTCCCATCTCTCCTCTGTTGCTCTGTTCTCTCTCCTCTTATCTCCCCCTCGCTCTTCTCTCTGTTCTCTCTCCCATCTCTTCTCTATCGCTCTGTTTCTCCCATCTCTCCTCTGTCGCTCTGTTCTCTCTCCTCCATCACTCTGTTCTCTCTCCCATCTCTCCTCTGTCGCTCTGTTCTCTCTCCTCTATCACTTGTTCTCTCTCCCCATCTCCTCTGTCACTCTGTTCTCTCTCCTTTTTATCTCCCCTCGCTCTTCTCTCTGTTCTCTCCCATCTCTCCTCTGTCGCTTCTGTTCCTTCTTTATCTCCCCTCGCTCTTTCTCTGTTCTCTCTCCCATCTCCTCTGTCACTCTGTTCTCTCTCCTCTTTATCTCCCCTCGCTTCTTCTCTCTGTTCTCTCTCCCATCTCTCCTCTGTCGCTCCTGTTCTCTCTCCCATCTCTCCTCTGTCGCTCTTGTTCTCTCTCCTCTATCACTCTGTTCTCTCTCCCATCTCCTCTGTCGCTCTGTTTCTCTCCTCTATCACTCTGTTCTCTCTCCCATCTCCTCTGTCGCTCTGTTCTCTCTCCTCTATCGCTCTGTTCTCTCTCCCATCTCCTCTGTCGCTCTGTTCTCTTTCTTCTATCGCTCTGTTCTCTCTCCCATCTCTCCTCTATCACTCTGTTCTCTCTCCCATCTCTCCTCTGTCGCTCTGTTCTTCCTCTTTATCTCCCCTCGCTCTTCTCTCTGTTCTCTCACCCATCTCTCCTCTATCGCTCTGTTCTCTCTCCTCTTTATCTCCCCTCGCTCTTCTTCTCTCTGTTCTCTCTCCCATCTCCTCTGTCGCTCTGTTCTCTCTCTCCTTATCTCCCCTCGCTCTTTCTCTCTGTTCTCTCTCCCATCTCTCCTCTGTCGCTCTGTTCTCTCTCTCCTATCACTCTGTTCTCTCTCCCATCTCTCCTCTATTGCTCTGTTCTTCTTATCTCCCCTCCTCTTCTTATCTCCCCTCTGCTCTCCCATCTCTCCATTACTCTGTTCTCCTCTTTATCTCTCTGTCTGCCTCTCTCTCCATCTCTCCTTCTATTATCTCTGTTCTCTCCTTCTCTTTACTCTGTTCTTCCTCCCCCCTCGCTCTTCTCTCTGTTCTCTCTCCTCTATTGCTCTGTTCTCTCTCCCTTTATCTCCCCTCGCTCTTCTCTCCGTTCTTCCTCTCACTCTGTTCTCTCCTCTTTATCCCCCTCGCTCTTTCTTCTCTGTTCTCTCTCCCATCTCTGTTCTCTCTCCCATCTCTCCTCTATCACTCTGTTCTCTCCCTCTTTATCCCCCTCGCTCTTTCTCTGTTCTCTCTTCCCATCTCTCCTCTCACTCTGTTCTGTTCTCCTCTTTATCTCCCCTCGCTCTTCTCTCCGTTCTCTCTGTTCTCTGTTCTCTCCGTTCTCTCTTTCTTTCTCTCTGTTCTCTTCCCCATCTCCTCTATCACTTCGTTCTCTCTCCTCTGTTCTCTCCTTCCTCTCTGTTCTCTCTCCTCTCTGTTCTCTCTCCCATCTCTCCTTCTCTCTGTTCTCTCTCCCCCCTCCATCACCCTCCTGAAGTTTTTGTTGTGTGTCTGTACAGTAGACACAGACCTGGAAGTTGTTGTGTCTGTCTTCTGTCCAGGGCTGGTAACATTGTGCTACTGCAGTTTGTGGTGGGGCTGAAGCAGGCTACAGAGGACGACCTGGTGTCTGATCTGATGGTCAATATACTAAGGGTCAGTCCTGGACATCTTGCCCAGATTCTTCAAGGAGACACAGTATTCCTTCATCCTCGCCTCAAATCTGCCTGGACGGACAACATCACTCTGCTCAAGAAGGTATTTAGTCAACTCTTTGTTTCCTTGTATTATTGGTTTTTCTAAAGTGATTTTGTTTTAGTTTCAAACCTCGGGGACAGTTCTGTCTGTAACGTTGACACCAACAACAACAACACAGAGGATTTTAAGCTGTATTGTATTGTGTGAATGTATAGAGATCAGACATCACTGTGCGCAGTGGCGCGGCGAACAGAAATCAACAAAACACAATGTGAATCTGACAACACCGTCACAATTGGCTGTCCCTTGTCTGTCAATCAGGGTGGCCTAGTGGTTAGAGTGTAGAGACGACAGGTTAGCCTAGTGGTTAGAGTGTAGAGGAGGCAGGTAGCCTAGTGGTTAGAGTGTAGAGACGGCAGGGTAGCCTAGTGGTTAGAGTGTAGAGGAGGCAGGTAGCCTAGTGGTTAGAGTGTAGAGGAGGCAGGTAGCCTAGTGGTTAGAGTGTAGAGGAGCAGGTAGCCTAGTGGTTAGAGTGTAGAGGGAGGCAGGTAGCCTAGTGGTTAGAGTGTAGAGACGGCAGGGTAGCCTAGTGGTTAGAGTGTAGAGGAGGCAGGTAGCCTAGTGGTTAGAGTGTAGAGGAGGCAGGTAGCCTAGTGGTTAGAGTGTAGGCGGCAGGTAGCCTAGTGGTTAGAGTGTAGGAGGCAGGTAGCCTAGTGGTTAGAGTGTAGAGGAGGCAGGTAGCCTAGTGGTTAGAGTGTAGAGACGGCAGGGTAGCCTAGTGGTTAGAGTGTAGAGGAGGCAGGTAGCCTAGTGGTTAGAGTGTAGAGGAGGCAGGTAGCCTAGTGGTTAGAGTGTCGGCGGCAGGTAGCCTAGTGGTTAGAGTGCAGAGAGGCAGGTAGCCTAGTGGTTAGAGTGTAGAGGCGGCAGGTAGCCTAGTGGTTAGAGTGTAGGCGGCAGGTAGCCTAGTGGTTAGAGTGTAGAGGCGGCAGGTAGCCTAGTGGTTAGAGTGTAGAGGAGGCAGGTAGCCTAGTGGTTAGAGTGTAGAGGAGGCAGGTAGCCTAGTGGTTAGAGTGTAGAGACGGCAGGGTAGCCTAGGGGTTAGAGTGTAGAGGAGGCAGGTAGCCTAGTGGTTAGAGTGTAGAGGAGGCAGGTAGCCTAGTGGTTAGAGTGTAGAGGCGGCAGGTAGCCTAGTGGTTAGAGTGTAGAGGAGGCAGGTAGCCTAGTGGTTAGAGTGTAGAGGCGGCAGGGTAGCCTAGTGGTTAGAGTGTAGAGGCGGCAGGGTAGCCTAGTGGTTAGTGTAGAGACGGCAGGGTAGCCTAGTGGTTAGTGTAGAGGCGGCAGGGTAGCCTAGTGGTTAGTGCAGAGAGGCAGGGTAGCCTAGTGGTTAGAGTGTAGGGAGCGGCAGGGGTAGCCTAGTGGTTAGTGTAGAGGCGGCAGGGTAGCCTAGTGGTTGGTGTAGAGAGGCAGGTAAGTCCTAGTGGTTAGAGTGTAGGGGCGGCAGGGGGTAGCCTAGTGGTTAGAGTGTAGAGGCGGCAGGGTAGCCTAGTGGTTAGAGTGTAGAGACGGCAGGGTGGCCTAGTGGTTAGAGTGTAGAGACGGCAGGGTAGCCTAGTGGTTAGTGTAGAGGCGGCAGGGTAGCCTAGTGGTTAGAGTGTAGAGACGACAGGGTGGCCTAGTGGTTAGAGTGTAGAAACGACAGGGTAGCCTAGTGGTTAGAGTGTAGAGGAGGCAGGTAGCCTAGTGGTTAGAGTGTAGAGACGGCAGGGTAGCCTAGTGGTTAGAGTGTAGAGGAGGCAGGTAGCCTAGTGGTTAGAGTGTAGAGGAGGCAGGTAGCCTAGTGGTTAGAGTGTAGAGGAGGCAGGTAGCCTAGTGGTTAGAGTGTAGAGACGGCAGGGTAGCCTAGTGGTTAGAGTGTAGAGGAGGCAGGTAGCCTAGTGGTTAGAGTGTAGAGGAGGCAGGTAGCCTAGTGGTTAGAGTGTAGAGGCGGCAGGTAGCCTAGTGGTTAGAGTGTAGAGGAGGCAGGTAGCCTAGTGGTTAGAGTGTAGAGGAGGCAGGTAGCCTAGTGGTTAGAGTGTAGAGACGGCAGGGTAGCCTAGTGGTTAGAGTGTAGAGGAGGCAGGTAGCCTAGTGGTTAGAGTGTAGAGGAGGCAGGTAGCCTAGTGGTTAGAGTGTCGGCGGCAGGTAGCCTAGTGGTTAGAGTGTAGAGGAGGCAGGTAGCCTAGTGGTTAGAGTGTAGAGGCGGCAGGTAGCCTAGTGGTTAGAGTGTAGGCGGCAGGTAGCCTAGTGGTTAGAGTGTAGAGGAGGCAGGTAGCCTAGTGGTTAGAGTGTGAAGAGGCGGCAGGTAGCCTAGTGGTTAGAGTGTAGAGGAGGCAGGTAGCCTAGTGGTTAGAGTGTAGAGGAGGCAGGTAGCCTAGTGGTTAGAGTGTAGAGACGGCAGGGTAGCCTAGTGGTTAGAGTGTAGAGGAGGCAGGTAGCCTAGTGGTTAGAGTGTAGAGGAGGCAGGTAGCCTAGTGGTTAGAGTGTAGAGGCGGCAGGTAGCCTAGTGGTTAGAGTGTAGAGGAGGCAGGTAGCCTAGTGGTTAGAGTGTAGAGGCGGCAGGGTAGCCTAGTGGTTAGTGTAGAGACGGCAGGGTAGCCTAGTGGTTAGTGTAGAGGCGGCAGGGTAGCCTAGTGGTTAGTGTAGAGAGGCAGGGTAGCCTAGTGGTTAGAGTGTAGGGGCGGCAGGGTAGCCTAGTGGTTAGTGTAGAGGGCGGCAGGGTAGCCTAGTGGTTAGTGTAGAGAGGCAGGGTAGCCTAGTGGTTAGAGTGTAAGGGGGCGGCAGGGTAGCCTAGTGGTTAGAGTGTAGAGGCGGCAGGGTAGCCTAGTGGTTAGAGTGTAGAGACGGCAGGGTGGCCTAGTGGTTAGAGTGTAGAGACGGCAGGGTAGCCTAGTGGTTAGTGTAGAGCGGCAGGGTAGCCTAGTGGTTAGAGTGTAGAGACGACAGGGTGGCCTAGTGGTTAGAGTGTAGAAACGACAGGGTAGCCTAGTGGTTAGAGTGTAGAGGAGGCAGGTAGCCTAGTGGTTAGAGTGTAGAGGAGGCAGGTAGCCTAGTGGTTAGAGTGTAGAGGAGGCAGGTAGCCTAGTGGTTAGAGTGTAGGAGGCAGGTAGCCTAGTGGTTAGAGTGTAGAGGCGGCAGGTAGCCTAGTGATTAGAGTGTAGAGGAGGCAGGTAGCCTAGTGGTTAGAGTGTAGAGGTGGCAGGTAGCCTAGTGGTTAGAGTGTAGGCGGCAGGGTAGCCTAGTGGTTAGAGTGTAGAGGGAGGCAGGTAGCCTAGTGGTTAGAGTGTAGGCGGCAGGGTAGCCTAGTGGTTAGAGTGTAGGCGGCAGGGTAGCCTAGTGGTTAGTGTAGAGACGGCAGGGTAGCCTAGTGGTTAGTGTAGAGGCGGCAGGGTAGCCTAGTGGTTAGTGTAGAGACGGCAGGGTAGCCTAGTGGTTAGAGTGTAGGGGCGGCAGGGTAGCCTAGTGGTTAGAGTGTAGAGGAGGCAGGTAGCCTAGTGGTTAGAGTGTAGAGGCGGCAGGGTAGCCTAGTGGTTAGAGTGTAGAGGAGGCAGGTAGCCTAGTGGTTAGAGTGTAGAGGCGGCAGGGTAGCCTAGTGGTTAGAGTGTAGAGGCGGCAGGGTAGCCTAGTGGTTAGAGTGTAGAGGCGGCAGGGTAGCCTAGTGGTTAGAGTGTTGGACTAGTAACCGGAAGGTTGCAAGTTCAAATCCCCGAGCTGACAAGGTACAAATCTGTCGTTCTGCCCCTTGAACAAGGCAGTTAACCCACTGTTCCTAGGCCGTCATTGAAAATAAGAATTTGTTCTTAACTGACTTGCCTAGTAAAATAAAGATAAAATAAAAAAATCACAGGCGCTGTCATTTTGACCGCTCTGTCCTGTCTTCTCAGATCTACGAGTCTCAGCCAGAGGTGTCCAAGGCCTTCAGACCAGAGGTTGTTCCTCTGCCCCGCCTCCTGTCCATGGTGCTGGTGACATCACTTCCTCCCGTCTGTAACAAAGCCTTCTTCACGCAAGGCATCAACGTGAGTTTACACCGTTTGTTCTAGAATAATGGGCTGTTTAACAGACTTGTCACTTTTGGTGATGAACATGTTGCCCAACGTTTCCTCCGCGCTGGACTGTTTTACCCATCTTTCCTCTCGCGTGCCTGTTCCAGTTTGCCAACGTGGTGGTGCAGCACACGACCCTGTCCCTCATGTCGTTCCTTCTGAAGAGAGCTCAGAGGAACATAGAGTTGTGTCTGGACCGCTCTGTGTGGCTCGCCTCTGACCTCTACACTCCAGCCACCATGCAGGACTCACCCAGCAGTACAGGGAGGCACTCGGCAAGGTAACACCCAGCAGTACAGGAGGCACTCGGCAAGGTAACACCACAGCAGTACAGGGAGGCACTCGGCAAGGTAACACACAGCAGTACAGGAGGCACTCGGCAAGGTAACACCCAGCAGTACAGGGAGGCACTCGGCAAGGTAACACCCAGCAGTACAGGGAGGCACTCGGCAAGGTAACACACAGCAGTACAGGGAGGCACTCGGCAAGGTAACACACAGCAGTACAGGAGGCACTCGGCAAGGTAACACACAGCAGTACAGGAGGCACTCGGCAAGGTAACACACAGCAGTACAGGGAGGCACTCGGCAAGGTAACACACAGCAGTACAGGGAGGCACTCGGCAAGGTAACACACAGCAGTACAGGGAGGCACTCGGCAAGGTAACACACAGCAGTACAGGGGAGGCACTCGGCAAGGTAACACCCAGCAGTACAGGGAGGCACTCGGCAAGGTAACACACAGCAGTACAGGGAGGCACTCGGCAAGGTAACACACAGCAGTACAGGAGGCACTCGGCAAGGTAACACACAGCAGTACAGGGAGGCACTCGGCAAGGTAACACACAGCAGTACAGGGAGGCACTCGGCAAGGTAACACACAGCAGTACAGGAGGCACTCGGCAAGGTAACACACAGCAGTACAGGGAGGCACTCGGCAAGGTAACACCCAGCAGTACAGGAGGCACTCGGCAAGGTAACACACAGCAGTACAGGGAGGCACTCGGCAAGGTAACACACAGCAGTACAGGGAGGCACTCGGCAAGGTAACACAGCAGTACAGGGAGGCACTCGGCAAGGTAACACACAGCAGTACAGGGAGGCACTCGGCAAGGTAGCACACAGCAGTACAGGGAGGCACTCGGCAAGGTAACACACAGCAGTACAGGGAGGCACTCGGCAAGGTAACACACAGCAGTACAGGGAGGCACTCGGCAAGGTAACACACAGCAGTACAGGGAGGCACTCGGCAAAGGTAACACCCAGCAGTACAGGGAGGCACTCGGCAAGGTAACACACAGCAGTACAGGGAGGCACTCGGCAAGGTAACACACAGCAGTACAGGGAGGCACTCGGCAAAGGTAACACACAGCAGTACAGGGAGGCACTCGGCAAGGTAAGCACACAGCAGTACAGGGAGGCACTCGGCAAGGTAACACACAGCAGTACAGGAGGCACTCGGCAAGGTAACACAGCAGTACAGGGAGGCACTCGGCAAGGTAACACCCAGCAGTACAGGGAGGCACTCGGCAAGGTAACACCCAGCAGTACAGGGAGGCACTCGGCAAGGTAACACCCAGCAGTACAGGGAGGCACTCGGCAAGGTAACACCCAGCAGTACAGGGAGGCACTCGGCAAGGTAACACACAGCAGTACAGGAGGCACTCGGCAAGGTAACACACAGCAGTACAGGGAGGCACTCGGCAAGGTAACACACAGCAGTACAGGGAGGCACTCGGCAAGGTAACACACAGCAGTACAGGAGGCACTCGGCAAGGTAACACACAGCAGTACAGGGAGGCACTCGGCAAGGTAACACACAGCAGTACAGGGAGGCACTCGGCAAGGTAACACCCAGCAGTACAGGGAGGCACTACGGCAAAGGTAACACCCAGCAGTACAGGAGGCACTCGGCAAGGTAACACACAGCAGTACAGGGAGGCACTCGGCAAGGTAACACCCAGCAGTACAGGAGGCACTCGGCAAGGTAACACCCAGCAGTACAGGGAGGCACTCGGCAAGGTAACACCCAGCAGTACAGGAGGCACTCGGCAAGGTAACACCCAGCAGTACAGGGAGGCACTCGGCAAGGTAACACACAGCAGTACAGGAGGCACTCGGCAAGGTAACACCCAGCAGTACAGGGAGGCACTCGGCAAGGTAACACACAGCAGTACAGGGAGGCACTCGGCAAGGTAACACCCAGCAGTACAGGGAGGCACTCGGCAAGGTAACACACAGCAGTACAGGGAGGCACTCGGCAAGGTAACACACAGCAGTACAGGGAGGCACTCGGCAAGGTAACACACAGCAGTACAGGGAGGCACTCGGCAAGGTAACACACAGCAGTACAGGGAGGCACTCGGCAAGGTAACACCCAGCAGTACAGGGAGGCACTCGGCAAGGTAACACACAGCAGTACAGGGAGGCACTCGGCAAGGTAACACACAGCAGTACAGGGAGGCACTCGGCAAGGTAACACACAGCAGTACAGGGAGGCACTCGGCAAGGTAACACCCAGCAGTACAGGGAGGCACTCGGCAAGGTAACACACAGCAGTACAGGGAGGCACTCGGCAAGGTAACACCCAGCAGTACAGGGAGGCACTCGGCAAGGTAACACACAGCAGTACAGGGAGGCACTCGGCAAGGTAACACACAGCAGTACAGGGAGGCACTCGGCAAGGTAACACCCAGCAGTACAGGGAGGCACTCGGCAAGGTAACACCCAGCAGTACAGGGAGGCACTCGGCAAGGTAACACCCAGCAGTACAGGGAGGCACTCGGCAAGGTAACACACAGCAGTACAGGGAGGCACTCGGCAAGGTAACACACAGCAGTACAGGGAGGTCACACACAGTCTGTTCGGTCTGCCTGTAGTCTGCCTGTAGTCTGCCTGTAGTCTGCCTGTAGTCTGCCTGTAGTCTGCCTGTAGTCTGCCTGTAGTCTGCCTGTAGTCTGTCTGTAGTCTGCCTGTAGTCTGTCTGCGGTCTGTCTGTAGTCTGTCTGTGGTCTGTCTGTAGTCTGCCTGTAGTCTGCCTGTAGTCTGCCTGTAGTCTGCCTGTAGTCTGCCTGTAGTCTGTCTGTAGTCTGCCTGTAGTCTGTCTGCGGTCTGTCTGTAGTCTGTCTGTGGTCTGTCTGTAGTCTGCCTGTAGTCTGCCTGTAGTCTGCCTGTAGTCTGCCTGTAGTCTGCCTGTAGTCTGTCTGTAGTCTGCCTGTAGTCTGTCTGCGGTCTGTCTGTAGTCTGTCTGTGGTCTGTCTGTAGTCTGCCTGTAGTCTGCCTGTAGTCTGCCTGTAGTCTGTCTGTAGTCTGTCTGTGGTCTGTCTGTGGTCTGTCTGTAGTCTGTCTGTGGTCTGTCTGTAGTCTGCCTGTAGTCTGCCGGTAGTCTGCCTGTAGTCTGCCTGTAGTCTGCCTGTAGTCTGCCTGTAGTCTGCCTGTAGTCTGGCTGTAGTCTGCCTGTAGTCTGCCTGTAGTCTGCCTGTAGTCTGCCTGAGGTTTGTCTAGTCTGTCTAGTCTGTCTATGGTCTGTCTGTAGTCTGTCTGAGGTTTGTCTAGTCTGTCTAGTCTGCCTGTGGTCTGCCTGTAGTCTGCCTGTAGTCTGCCTGTAGTCTGCCTGTAGTCTGCCTGTAGTCTGGCTGTAGTCTGCCTGTAGTCTGCCTGTAGTCTGGCTGTAGTCTGGCTGTAGTTTGTATACGTATATATTGCTGGCAGCACTAATTCACTAAGTGAAATTCCAGGTTTGTGTGAATGTACTTGGAGAATAAAGGGATTCTGGAAATCTAGAACTGTGGACCTACTGTAGGACTGTGGACCTACTGTAGGACTGTGGACCTACTGTAGGACTGTGGACCTACTGTAGGACTGTGGACCTACTGTAGGACTGTGGACCTACTGTGGACCTACTGTAGGACTGTGGACCTACTGTGGACCTACTGTAGGACTGTGGACCTACTGTAGGACTGTGGACCTACTGTGGACCTACTGTAGGACTGTGGACCTACTGTGGACCTACTGTAGGACTGTGGACCTACTGTAGGACTGTGGACCTACTGTGGACCTACTGTAGTCTGCCTGTAGTCTGCCTGTAGTCTGCCTGTAGTCTGCCTGTAGTCTGCCTGTAGTCTGCAGTCTGCCTGTAGTCTGCCTGAGGTTTGTCTAGTCTGTCTAGTCTGTCTATGGTCTGTCTGTAGTCTGTCTGAGGTTTGTCTAGTCTGTCTATGGTCTGTCTGTAGTCTGCCTGTAGTCTGCCTGTAGTCTGCCTGTAGTCTGCCTGTAGTTTGTATACGTATATATTGCTGGCAGCACTAATTCACTAAGTGAAATTCCAGGTTTGTGTGAATGTACTTGGAGAATAAAGGGATTCTGGAAATCTAGAACTGTGGACCTACTGTAGGACTGTGGACCTACTGTAGGACTGTGGACCTACTGTAGGACTGTGGACCTACTGTAGGACTGTGGACCTACTGTAGGACTGTGGACCTACTGTGGACCTACTGTAGGACTGTGGACCTACTGTGGACCTACTGTAGGACTGTGGACCTACTGTAGGACTGTGGACCTACTGTGGACCTACTGTAGGACTGTGGACCTACTGTGGACCTACTGTAGGACTGTGGACCTACTGTAGGACTGTGGACCTACTGTGGACCTACTGTAGGACTGTGGACCTGCTGTAGGACTGTGGACCTACTGTGAACCTACTGTAGGACTGTGAACCTACTGTAGGACTGTGGACCTACTGTAGGACTGTGGACCTACTGTAGGACTGTGGACCTACTGTAGGACTGTGGATCTACTGTGAACCTACTGTAGGACTGAACCTACTGTAGGACTGTGGACCTACTGTAGGATTGTGGACCTACTGTAGGACTGTGGACCTACTGTAGTACTGTGGACCTACTGTAGGAATGTGGACCTACTGTAGAACTGTGGACCTACTGTAGGACTGTGGACCTACTGTGGACCTACTGTGGACCTACTGTGGACCTACTGTAGTACTGTGGACCTACTGTAGTACTGTGGACCTACTGTAGGACTGTGGACCTACTGTAGGACTGTGGACCTACTGTGGACCTACTGTAGTACTGTGGACCTACTGTAGAACTGTGGACCTACTGTAGTACTGTGGACCTACTGTGGACCTACTCTAGGACTGGACCTACTGTGGACCTACTGTAGGACTGTGGACCTACTGTAGTACTGTGGACCTACTGTTGGACTGTGGACCTACTGTTGGACTGTGGACCTACTGTAGGACTGTGGACCTACTGTAGGACTGTGGACCTACTGTAGGACTGTGGACCTACTGTAGTACTGTGGACCTACTGTAGTACTGTGGACCTACTGTTGGACTGTGGACCTACTGTAGGACTGTGGACCTACTGTAGGACTGTGGACCTACTGTAGGACTGTGGACCTACTGTAGTACTGTGGACCTACTGTAGTACTGTGGACCTACTGTTGGACTGTATACCTACTGTAGTACTGTTGTACTGTGGACCTACTGTAGGACTGTATGCCTACTGTAGTACTGTGGACCTACTGTAGTACTGTATGCCTACTGTAGTACTGTATGCCTACTGTGGTAGACAACATACAGTCGACCTCTGATGATGACCAGCTTTTATCAGACTGGATGACCACTCTGACTGGATGACCACTCTGACTGGATGACCACCCTGACTGGATGACCACTCTGACTGGATGACCACCCTGACTGGATGACCACCCTGACTGGATGACCACTCTGACTGGATGACCACCCTGACTGGATGACCACCCTGACTGGATGACCACTCTGACTGGATGACCACTCTGACTGGATGACCACCCTGACTGGATGACCACCCTGACTGGATGACCACTCTGACTGGATGACCACCCTGACTGGATGACCACTCTGACTGGATGACCACTCTGACTGGATGACCACTCTGACTGGATGACCACCCTGACTGGATGACCACCCTGACTGGATGACCACCCTGACTGGATGACCACTCTGACTGGATGACCACTCTGACTGGATGACCACTCTGACTGGATGACCACCCTGACTGGATGACCACCCTGACTGGATGACCACTCTGACTGGATGACCACCCTGACTGGATGACCACCCTGACCCTGGGGGCGTCCATGTTCTCTCTGTAGGTTCTACCGGACATGACGAGCATCGTGTCCAAATGGCAGTCCCTGACCAAGAAGGAGAAAGGAGGGAATGAAGGGAAGAAGGAAGGAGATGTTAAAGAGGACGCGGCTAAAGTTGAACAACCCGGTAGATGTCTTACTTTTTTTTAATACATATTTTTTAATTTTACCCCTTTTTCTCCCCAATTTCATGGTGTCCAATTGTTAGTAGCTACTATCTTGTCTCATCGCTACAACTCCCGTACGGACTCGGGAGAGACGAAGGTCGAAAGTCATGCGTCCTCCGATACACAACCCAACCAAGTCGCACTGCTTCTTAACACAGCGCGCATCCAACCCGGAAGCCAGCCGCACCAATGTGTCGGAGGAAACACCGTGCACCTGGCGACCTTGGTTGTGCGCACTGCGCCTAGTCCGCCACAGGAGTCGCTGGTGCGCGATGAGACAAGGATATCCCTACCGGTCAAACACTCCCTAACCCGGATGACGCTAGGCCAATTGTGCGTCGCCCCACGGACCTCCCGGTAGCGGCCGGTTACGACAGAGCCTGGGCGCGAACCCAGAGTCTCTGGTGGCACAGCTGGCGCTGCAGTACAGCGCCCCGATGTCTTACATTCTAATATATTTACAGTCAGTGGAATGCTCTCTTCTTTAAATTATCATATTAACTCTCTCTTCATACATCGTTGAAATAGTCCTTAACCGATATGGTATTTTTCCACATTTCTATATTGTCCCGACTATAACTCTCTTTAATTGAACAACTAACCGACTCTCTCCTGTCTCTCTTCCCGTGCGTCTGTCTGTCTCACTCTTTTGTTTCTCCCATCTATCTGTCTGTGTTTCCCATCTGTCTGTCTCTCCCATCTTTCTGTCTCCTATCTGCCTGTCTCTCCTGTCTCTCTTCCCGTGCGTCTGTCTGTCTCCCATCTGTCTCTCCTGTCTCTCTTCCCGTGCGTCTGTCTGTCTCTCTCCCATCTTTCTGTCTCCTATCTATCTGTCTCTCCTGTCTGTCTCTCTTCCCGTGCGTCTCTGTCTCCCATCTGCCTGTCTCTCCCGTCTGTCTGTCTCTCCTGTCTCTCCCATCTGTCTGCCTCTCCCATCTGTCTGTCTCTCCCGTCTGTCTCCTCCAGCCCCGTCAGGCCCCGAGTCTCCAGAGGTCATCGTCCTGAAAGCCCTCATCCTTCAGGTCATGTGTCTCTACCAGAAGGTCGTACCTCATCTGGTTAGCCAGAGCAAGTTTGACTTCAGCAAGCTGCTCAAAGGTAATTTATTGATTGATTGATTCATTGGTTGATTGATTGATTGATTGCTCTGTTGCTCTTTTATTAGTCCTGTTAAAAAATATGGAAGTGATTGATTTATTGATTGATTGATTGCTCTGTTGCTCTTTTATTAGTCCTATGATCTTCTTGATGTACTAACAGAATGTTAAAATCTATGAATTTGCCTTACATTGTGTTACCACACTTAGAGACAACTTCCATGTTATCACATCCTTCCGAGGATCTGTACGGCTTTCCAAAAGGCCTGTGAAATCATCCACTGATTGTGTCCATTTTGAGAGGGTCATTTTTAACGGTATTGTGTTTGGTCTCTCTCTTCAGGTATCGTGTCAGAGAAAGGTATGAGAGAGGAGGTCCATCCAGTCCTTCAACACCAGATATTACAACTGGCCCTGGACATGCCGGCCAGCAAGTTCTCCTGGTTCAGGGTTCAGGTGAGATGATTATAGACTGGGTGTGTTTGATGTTATCACCTGGTTTAGGGGAGCTTCTAGACCAGCAAGTTGTCCTGGTTCGGGGGAGCTTCTAGACCAGCAAGTTGTCCTGGTTCAGGGGAGCTTCTAGACCAGCAAGTTGTCCTGGTTCAGGGGAGCTTCTAGACCAGCAAGTTGTCCTGGTTCAGGGGAGCTTCTAGACCAGCAAGTTGTCCTGGTCTAGACCAGCAAGTTGGGAGGGCTTCTAGACCAGCAAGTTGTCCTGGTTCGGGGGAGCTTCTAGCCCAGCAAGTTGTCCTGGTTCAGGGGAGTTTCTAGACCAGCAAGTTGTCCTGGTTCAGGGGAGCTTCTAGCCCAGCAAGTTGTCCTGGTTCAGGGGAGCTTCTAGCCCAGCAAGTTGTTCTGGTTCAGGGGAGCTTCTTGCCCAGCAAGTTGTCCTGGTTCAGGGGAGCTTCTTGCCCAGCAAGTTGTCCTGGTTCAGGGGAGCTTCTTGCCCAGCAAGTTGTCCTGGTCCAGGGGAGCTTCTAGACCAGCAAGTTGTCCTGGTTCAGGGTTCAGGTGAGATGGTTATAGACCGGGTTCAGGGTTCAGGTTAAAATGGAGCAGGCTGTTAGTGGTATGTTTAATATCCCCTATAAGGAGCATGGAACAGACCAGGGGTTGAACTGTCTGCTATCTCCTAGAGTGGCTTCAAAGGACTTGTGAGACGATGGAAACAGTAAGTGGCTGTTATTTGCAGGGGCCTAACTTTGGTTTTTAGAAGTGGTAAGGACATAAACTTGTGGGGGTCTGGGGGATAATTTGCTAACCTCCCCTGTTATTGTAATGGTGAGAGGTTGCCAGAGGGCACCGGGCTGTAACGCCGGAGGGTTTGTACGCCGGAGGGTTTGTACGCCGGGGGGCTGTAACGCCGGAGGGCTGTAACGCCGGAGGGCACCGGGCTGTAACGCCGGAGGGCACCGGGCTGTAACGCCGGAGGGCACCGGGCTGTAACGCCGGAGGGCACCGGGCTGTAACGCCAGAGGGCACCGGGCTGTAACGCCAGAGGGCACCGGGCTGTAACGCCAGAGGGCACCGGGCTGTAACGCCAGAGGGCACCGGGCTGTAACGCCAGAGGGCACCGGGCTGTAACACCAGGGGGCTGTAACGCCAGGGGGCTGTAAGGCTAGAGGGCACCGGGCTGTAACGCCAGAGGGCTGTAACGCCAGGGGGCTGTGACGCCAGGGGGCTGTAACGCCAGGGGGCTGTGACGCCAGAGGGCTGTAACGCCAGGGGGCTGTAACACAGCTCCTCATTCAAGGGTTTTTCTTAGTTTTGATGTCTTCACTATCATTACAAAATGTGTAAAATAAAAACTATGAAATAACACGTCTGGAATCATGTAGTAACCAAAATAAATAGTCACTCTTTGCCTTGATGACAACTTTGCACATTCTTGGCATTCTCTCAACCAGCATCACCTGGAATTCTTTTCCAACAGTCTTGAAGTAGTTCCCACATATGCTGAACACTTGTTGGCTGCTTTTCCTTCATTCTGCTGTCCAACTCATCCTAAACCATCTCAATTGGGTTGAGGTCGGGTGATTATGGAGACCAGGTCATCTGATGCAGAGTAAAATAGCCCTTACACTGTCTGGAGGTTGAAAAACAAACGATACTCCCACTATGCCCAAACCAGACAGGATGGCGTATCGCTGCAGAATGCTGTGGTAGCCATGCTGGTTAAGTGTGCCTTGAATTCTAAATAAATCACAGACGGTGTCACCAGCAAAGCACCATCACACCTCCTCCTCCATGCTTCACGGTGGGAACCACACATGCATAGATCATCCGTTCACCTACTCTGTGTCTCAAAAGCTCTGAGGTGTCTGTATGGTCCTTCAGCATGTCTCTTTTTGCATCACAGTGCAATAATACAACTGGGGGGGTGGGAAAAAAATGCAATTTCAGAATGTGTGTGTGTGGGGGGGGGTGTCTCCTACCCCCCTGCCCCCAGTGAAAGTTTTGCCCCTGGTCATTTGTGAAGTCTCCTTTTATAACCTTGAAGTCATTCCATTTTGCTCCTTCCGTTGTCTCCGTCAGGATCACGTGGAGACGGGCTCTGGGGAGAAGTCTGTGTTCTTCCTGCTCCTCAAGATGTTTGTGAGCAGCAACAACAGCCACCTGAAAATGTCCACCAGGAAGCTGGTGGTGAAGGTGAGCGCAGACCTACTGTCTCCGTTCCATTCGGGTTTGAATCACACACGGGCTTTGTCCTAAATGACACTCCATTCCCTGACATAGAGTGCACTACTTTTGACCAATGGTGTAAAGTACTTAAGTAAAAAAAAAAATACTTTAAAGTACTACTTAAGTAGTTATTTTGGGGGTATCTGTACTTTACTTTTCTATTTATTTATATATATATATATATATAAACTATATATATAAACTATATATATATATATATTTTTTTAACTATATATGTATGTATGTATGTATGTATGTAAGTAAATAGTTTTTTTTAACTATAACTTTTACTTCACTTACATTCCTAATGACAATAATGTCCGTACAATTTTGACACCCAAAAGTACTCGTTACATTTTGAATGCTTTGCAGGACAGCTTTTACTTGTGATATTTTAAAACCAAACCACTTTTACTCAAGTAGAATTTTACTGGGTGAGTTTCACTTTTACTCAAGTAAGACCATTGAGTTCTTTTACCCATAGTGGTTTCAAAAGTAGTGCCCTATATATATATATATATATATATATATATATATATATATATATATATATATATATATATACAGAATTTAGTATACTCGCTGACTCTTGAATGTGCCCAACGTAGTAAAAACGAATTGTAGTGTACTTATTAAATACATCTACTGTGAGTTCCTGTGAACTCCTTGGTCTCCGTTGTTTGGAATTAGGTGCTGAAGGACAGTGGAGTGTTTGAGTACACCTGGTCTGAGCTGGAGCTGTGGCTGCAACACCTGGACAGACTACAGGCGGACCAGCAGGACACGGTCATACACTTCCTGGAGAGGGTCAGTCACCTGGTCTACCTCCCATAGAATACAGGTGGTTGATCGATGGATCAATCTATCGTTATGCTACGATCGTCGTCATAAGTAGCATACAATAAATACATCTATCAACACCTTCATACCCTTGTGTTATGCTATTTATGATACAGGATGTGTGTGTGTGTCTGTGTGTGTGTCCAGGTGATGGTATGTAACCCTGTGATGTGTGTGTTTGTCTCTTCTCTGTGATGTGTGTGTCCAGGTGATGGTGTTTAACCCTGTGGTGTGTGATGGTGTGTAACCCTGTGACGTGTGTGTGTGTGTGTCTCTTCTCTGTGGTGTGTGTGTGTTCCCAGGTGATGGTGTGTAACCCTGTGATGTGTGTGTGTGTGTAACCCTGTGATGTGTGTGTGTGTGTGTCTCTTCTCTGGTGTGTGTGTGTTCCCAGGTGATGGTGTGTAACCCTGTGATGTGTGTGTGTGTGTTCCCAGGTGATGGTGTGTAACCCTGTGATGTGTGTGTGTGTGTGTGTTCCCAGGTGATGGTGTGTAACCCTGCGATGTGTGTGTCCCCCAGGTGCTCATGTGTCTGGTGTGTAACCCCTACACCTACACAGACAAGGTGGCCAGTCTTGTCCAGGAGGCAGCCTACCTACAGGCCAATCTTAGCGGACAGGACGGAGACACCGCCAGCATCCCCATCTCTCACATAGACGGTTGGTGACTCCTACATCATCCCCATCTCACATAGACGGTTGGTGACTCCTACATCATCCCCATCTCTCACATAGACGGTTGGTGACTCCTACATCATCCCCATGTCACATAGACGGTTGGTGACTCCTACATCATCCCCATCTCTCACATAGACGGTTGGTGACTCCTACATCGTCCCCATGTCACATAGACGGTTGGTGACTCCAACATCATCCCTATCTCACACATAGACGGTTGGTGACTCCTACATCATCCCCATCTCACATAGACGGTTGGTGACTCCTACATCATCCCCATGTCACATAGACAGACGGTTGGTGACTCCTACATCATCCCCATCTCACATAGACGGTTGGTGACTCCTACATCATCCCCATGTCACATAGACGGTTGGTGACTCCTACATCATCCCCATGTCACATAGACGGTTGGTGACTCCTACATCATCCCCATCTCTCACATAGACGGTTGGTGACTCCTACATCATCCCCATCTCACATAGACGGTTGGTGACTCCTACATCATCCCCATCTCACATAGACGGTTGGTGACTCCTACATCATCCCCATCTCACATAGACGGTTGGTGACTCCTACATCGTCCCCATCTCACACATAGACGGTTGGTGACTCCTACATCGTCCCCATCTCACACATAGACGGTTGGTGACTCCTACATCATCCCCATGTCACATAGACGGTTGGTGACTCCTACATCATCCCCATGTCACATAGACGGTTGGTGACTCCTACATCATCCCCATGTCACATAGACGGTTGGTGACTCCTACATCATCCCCATGTCACATAGACGGTTGGTGACTCCTACATCATCCCCATCCCATGTCACATAGACGGTTGGTGACTCCTACATCATCCCCATCTCACACATAGACGGTTGGTGACTCCTACATCATCCCCATCTCTCACATAGACGGTTGGTGACTCCTACATCATCCCCATCTCACATAGACGGTTGGTGACTCCAACATCATCCCCATGTCACATAGACGGTTGGTGACTCCTACATCATCCCCATCTCACATAGACGGTTGGTGACTCCAACATCATCCCCATGTCACATAGACGGTTGGTGACTCCTACATCATCCCCATGTCACATAGACGGTTGGTGACTCCTACATCATCCCCATCTCACATAGACGGTTGGTGACTCCTACATCATCCCCATGTCACATAGACGGTTGGTGACTCCTACATCATCCCCATCTCTCACATAGACGGTTGGTGACTCCTACATCATCCCCATGTCACATAGACGGTTGGTGACTCCTACATCGTCCCCATGTCACATAGACGGTTGGTGACTCCAACATCATCCCTATCTCACACATAGACGGTTGGTGACTCCTACATCATCCCCATCTCACATAGACGGTTGGTGACTCCTACATCATCCCCATCTCTCACATAGACGGTTTGTGACTCCTACATCATCCCCATCTCTCACATAGACGGTTGGTGACTCCTACATCATCCCCATGTCACATAGACGGTTGGTGACTCCTACATCATCCCCATCTCTCACATAGACGGTTGGTGACTCCTACATCATCCCCATGTCACATAGACGGTTGGTGACTCCTACATCATCCCCATCTCTCACATAGACGGTTGGTGACTCCTACATCATCCCCATGTCACATAGACGGTTGGTGACTCCTACATCGTCCCCATGTCACATAGACGGTTGGTGACTCCTACATCATCCCCATCTCTCACATAGACGGTTGGTGACTCCTACATCATCCCCATGTCACATAGACGGTTGGTGACTCCTACATCGTCCCCATGTCACATAGACGGTTGGTGACTCCAACATCATCCCTATCTCACACATAGACGGTTGGTGACTCCTACATCATCCCCATGTCACATAGACGGTTGGTGACTCCTATATCATCCCCATCTCTCACATAGACGGTTGGTGACTCCTACATCATCCCCATGTCACATAGACGGTTGGTGACTCCTACATCATCCCCATCTCACGGTTGGTCCCCATGTCCCCATGTCACATAGACGGTTGGTGACTCCAACATCATCCCTATCTCACACATAGACGGTTGGTGACTCCTACATCATCCCCATCTCACATAGACGGTTGGTGACTCCTACATCATCCCCATCTCACATAGACGGTTGGTGACTCCAACATCATCCCTATCTCACACATAGACGGTTGGTGACTCCTACATCATCCCCATCTCACATAGACGGTTGGTGACTCCTACATCATCCCCATGTCACATAGACGGTTGGTGACTCCTACATCATCCCCATCTCTCACATAGACGGTTGGTGACTCCTACATCATCCCCATGTCACATAGACGGTTGGTGACTCCTACATCATCCCCATCTCTCACATAGACGGTTGGTGACTCCTACATCATCCCCATCTCTCACATAGACGGTTTGTGACTCCTACATCATCCCCATCTCTCACATAGACGGTTGGTGACTCCTACATCATCCCCATGTCACATAGACGGTTGGTGACTCCTACATCATCCCCATCTCACATAGACGGTTGGTGACTCCTACATCATCCCCATGTCACATAGACGGTTGGTGACTCTACATCATCCCATGTCACATAGACGGTTGGTGACTCCTACATCATCCCCATCTCTCACATAGACGGTTGGTGACTCCTACATCATCCCCATGTCACATAGACGGTTGGTGACTCCTACATCGTCCCCATGTCACATAGACGGTTGGTGACTCCAACATCATCCCTATCTCACACATAGACGGTTGGTGACTCCTACATCATCCCCATCTCACATAGACGGTTGGTGACTCCTACATCATCCCCATCTCACATAGACGGTTTGTGACTCCTACATCATCCCCATCTCTCACATAGACGGTTGGTGACTCCTACATCATCCCCATGTCACATAGACGGTTGGTGACTCCTACATCATCCCCATCTCACATAGACGGTTGGTGACTCCTACATCATCCCCATGTCACATAGACGGTTGGTGACTCCTACATCATCCCCATCTCTCACATAGACGGTTGGTGACTCCTACATCATCCCCATGTCACATAGACGGTTGGTGACTCCTACATCGTCCCCATGTCACATAGACGGTTGGTGACTCCAACATCATCCCTATCTCACACATAGACGGTTGGTGACTCCTACATCATCCCCATCTCACATAGACGGTTGGTGACTCCTACATCATCCCCATGTCACATAGACGGTTGGTGACTCCTACATCATCCCCATCTCTCACATAGACGGTTGGTGACTCTACATCATCCCCATGTCACATAGACGGTTGGTGACTCCTACATCATCCCATCTCACATAGACGGTTGGTGACTCCTACATCATCCCTATCTCACACATAGACGGTTGGTGACTCCTACATCATCCCCATCTCACATAGACGGTTGGTGACTCCTACATCATCCCCATGTCACATAGACGGTTGGTGACTCCTACATCGTCCCCATGTCACATAGACGGTTGGTGACTCCAACATCATCCCTATCTCACACATAGACGGTTGGTGACTCCTACATCATCCCCATGTCACATAGACGGTTGGTGACTCCTATATCATCCCCATCTCTCACATAGACGGTTGGTGACTCCTACATCATCCCCATGTCACATAGACGGTTGGTGACTCCTACATCATCCCCATCTCACATAGACGGTTGGTGACTCCTACATCGTCCCCATGTCACATAGACGGTTGGTGACTCCAACATCATCCCTATCTCACACATAGACGGTTGGTGACTCCTACATCATCCCCATCTCACACATAGACGGTTGGTGACTCCAACATCATCCCCATGTCACATAGACGGTTGGTGACTCCTACATCATCCCCATCTCACATAGACGGTTGGTGACTCCAACATCATCCCCATCTCACATAGACGGTTGGTGAGTCTTACATCATCCCCATGTCACATAGACGGTTGGTGACTCCTACATCATCCCCATGTCACACATAGACGGTTGGTGACTCCTACATCATCCCCATCTCACATAGACGGTTGGTGACTCCTACATCATCCCCATCTCACACCGGTTGGTGAGTCCTACATCATCCCCATCTCACATAGACGGTTGGTGACTCCAACATCATCCCCATCTCACATAGACGGTTGGTGAGTCCTACATCATCCCCATGTCACATAGACGGTTGGTGACTCCTACATCATCCCCATCTCACATAGACGGTTGGTGACTCCTACATCATCCCCATCTCACATAGACGGTTGGTGACTCCTACATCATCCCCATCTCTCACATAGACGGTTGGTGACTCCAACATCATCCCCATCTCTCACATAGACGGTTGGTGACTCCAACATCATCCCCATCTCTCACATAGACGGTTGGTGACTCCTACAGCATCCCCATCTCACATAGACGGTTGGTGACTCCTACATCATCCCCATCTCACATAGACGGTTGGTGACTCCTACATCATCCCCATCTCACATATAGACGGTTGGTGACTCCTACATCATCCCCATCTCTCACATATAGACGGTTGGTGACTCCTACATCATCCCCATGTCACATAGACGGTTGGTGACTCCTACATCATCCTCATCTCACATAGACAGTACGGTGAAAAAGTTATTGTATATTGTTGATAGCAAATATTATCAGATATTCAACCAACACCTAATGTTAGGTCAAGGGAACCTGAGTTTACAAATAAGAAGAAAAAAAAAAAAAAAATATTTATTTTACAAAGTTATGCAACACCCAATTCCCCTGTGTGAAAAAGTAATTGCCCCCTTCCACTCAATGACTTGGTTGTACCACCTTTTGGCTATTTTGACTCATCTGCCCCATAGAACATTCTTCCAAGAGTCCATTTTATGTCTGGCCAGAACCAAACACTGCATTCCACAGTAAAAACCTCATACCAAAGGTCAAGCGTGGTGGTGGTTGTGTGATGGTCTGGGGGATGCTTTGCTGCCTCAGGACCTGGACGACTTGCCTTGATACCATAGGAACCATGGAATCCTGATCAGTATCGGTGAATTCTACAGGAGAATGTCAGGCCGACGGTCTGTGAGCTGACGTGTAGCTCAGTCATTGCCTTGATACCATAGGAACCATGGAATCCTGATCAGTATCGGTGAATTCTACAGGAGAATGTCAGGCCGTGTGAGCTGCTAGCTGAGTCATTGCCTTGATACCATAGGAACCATGGAATCCTGATCAGCATCGGTGAATTCTACAGGAGAATGTCAGGCCGTCGGTCTGTGAGCTGAAGCTGACGTGTAGCTGAGTCATTGCCTTGATACCATAGGAACCATGGAATCCTGATCAGTATCGGTGAATTCTACAGGAGAATGTCAGGCCGTCGGTCTGTGAGCTGAAGCTGACGTGTAGCTGAGTCATTGCCTTGATACCATAGGAACCATGGAATCCTGATCAGCATCGGTGAATTCTACAGGAGAATGTCAGGCCGTCGGTCTGTGAGCTGAAGCTGACGTGTAGCTGAGTCATTGCCTTGATACCATAGGAACCATGGAAATCAGCATCGGTGAATTCTACAGGAGAATGTCAGGCCGTCGGTCTGTGAGCTGAAGCTGACGTGTAGCTGAGTCATTGCCTTGATACCATAGGAACCATGGAATCCTGATCAGTATCGGTGAATTCTACAGGAGAATGTCAGGCCGTCGGTCTGTGAGCTGAAGCTGACGTGTAGCTGAGTCATTGCCTTGATACCATAGGAACCATGGAATCCTGATCAGCATCGGTGAATTCTACAGGAGAATGTCAGGCCGTCGGTCTGTGAGCTGAAGCTGAAGTGGAGCTGAGTCATGCAGCAAGACAAGAATCCAAAACACACAATAAAGTCTATATGAAAATGGTTAAAAAGCATTTGAAGTTTTGGAATGGCCTAGTCCAAGTCCAGACCTAAACCCAATTGAGATGTTGTGGAAGGACTTGAAACAAACACTTCATGCTTAAAAACCCACATATGGCAATTACCTTTTCACACATGGGAATTGAGTGTTGCGTACTGGGCATTTGGAAAACCTCTTGACTTTTTCCACATTTGTTACGTTACAGCCTTATTCTAAAATGGATTTAAAAAAAATGTTTCCCTCATCTTCACACAATACTCCACCAATGACAAAGCGAAAACAGGCTTTTAGTTGTATTTTTTTTAAATTTTTAGCAAATTAATACACTTTTCTAAATAGAAATGCCTGATTTACATAAGTATTCAGACCCTTTGCTATGAGACTCGAATTTGAGCTCAAGTTTATTCTGTGTCCATTGATCATCCTTGAGATGTTTCTACAATTTGATTCAATTGATTGGACATGATTTGGAAAGGCACACACCTGTCTATATAAGGTCCCACTGTTGACAGTGCATGCCAGAGCAAAAACCAAGACGTGAGGTCGAAGGAATTATCCGTTGAGCACCGAGACAGGATTGTGTCGAGGCACAGATCTGGGGAAGGGCACCAAAATATTTCTGCAGCTTTGACGTTCCCCAAGAACACAGTGGCCTCCATCATTCTTAAATGGAAGTTTGGAACCATCAAGACTCTTCCTAGAGCTGGCCGACCGGCCAAATTGAGCAATTGGTGGAGAAAGATCTTGGTCAGGGAGGTGACCAAGAACCCGATGGTCACTCTGATAGATCTCCAGAGTTCTTCTGTGGAGTTGGTTGTCCTTCTGGAAGGTTCTCCCATCTCTGCAGCACCACAATCAGGTCTTTATGGTAAGATTGGCCAGATGGAAACCACCCATCAGGCACCTAAAGGACTCTGACCATGAGAAACAAGATTCTCTGGTCTGATGAAACCAAGATTGAAGTCTTTGGCCTTAATGCCAAGTGTCACATCTGGAGGAAACCTGGCCCCATCCCTACGGTGAAGCATGGTGGTGGCAGCATGCTGTGTTTCAGGGACCGGGAGACTAGTCAGGATCAAGAGAAGGATGAACGGAGCAAAGTACAGAGATCCTTGATGAAAACCTGCTCCAGAGTACTCAGGACCTCAGACTGGGGCATAGGTTCACCTTCCAACTGGACAATGACCCTAAGCACACTGCCCAGACAACACAGGAGTGGCTTCGGGACCAGTCTCTGAATATCCTTGAGTGGCCCAGCCAAAGCCCAGACTTGAACCCGATCGAACATCTCTGGAGAGACCTGAAAATTGATGAACAGCAACGCTCCCCATCCAACCTGACAGAGATTGAGAGGATCTGCAGAGAAGATAAGGGAGAAATTCCCCAAATACAGGTGTGCCAAGCTTGTAGCATCATACCCAAGAAGACTTGAGGCTGTAATCGCTGCCAAAGGTACTTCAACAAAGTACTGAGTAAAGGGTCTGAATACTTACATAAATGTCATATTTCCATTTTTTTATATTTTTTTTACATTTGCAAACATTTCTCGAAACCTGTTTTTGCTTTGTCATTATTATTGTGGGGGATATTGTGATGTCATTATGGGGTATTGTGATGTCATTTGGTGATGTCATTTTGGGGCATTGTGATGTCATTATGGGGTTCTTGTGTTTAGATTGATGAGGGGGAAAAACCTATTTGAATTCATTTTAGAATAAGGCGAGAACAAAATGTGGAAAAGTCAAGGGGTCTGAATACTTTCCGAATGCACTGTAACTTTATTTAATTTACAAAGTATAAATGTTTTTCATTTGTTAACTCAGGTTCCATTTGTCTAACATTCAGTAGCAAAAATATCAAAACATTTAGAAAATCGTAAAGGGGCAAATAGTTTTTCATGGCACTAAAGATGGTTGGTGATTACTACATACATACGTACATCTCCATTTCACGCCTGTTATCTTCCACGGTTCTTTCCATTCTCCTTCGACCTCTCGTCAACGAGCAGTTTTCACCCACAGGACTGCCGCTGACTGAATGTTTGTTTGTCCCACCGTTCTCTGTAAACCCTAGACATTGTTGTGTGCGTGAAAAGCCCAGGAAGCCATTTCTGAGATACTGGAACCTGGCTCCGACAATGCCACCCTCAAATTCGCTTCGGTCACTCATTTAGCCCGTTTCAACGTTCAATCACACAGTAACTGAATGTCTTGATGCCTGTCTCTGCCTGCTTTATATAGGAAGCCACAGCCACGTGACTCACTGTCTGTAGGAGCGAACCATATTGGTGACAGGGTGGTGTACCTAATATACTGGCCACCGTGTGTGTGTGTGTGTGTGTGTGTCCAATTTGTAAGTCGCTCTGGATAAGAGCGTCTGCTAAATGACTTAAATGTAAATGTAAATGTAAATGTGTGTGTGTGCGTGCGTGCGTGCGATACCTGAGACATGAAACAGATGGGTGGTAGGGCATACATCCTGGCGCCAATTTTTTTTCATGCTCATTTTGCCTAAATGGAAACATTTTATTCAACACCGAGGTTTAGAAAGAAAGAAAATAATCGACACGACAGTTAATTCGAAACGCACCATAGCAGGCAATTATTATCGCATGTATTTTCTATGTGAACTTCCTAAAATGTCGACCAAAAACAATCACTGTATAAGTTAATGGAAACATAGCTCGTGAAGACAAAGCCTTGGCCTGGTGAGAAACATTGTGCTGCTTGTATCTCTAGACGTGCTGGACATGGTTGATGTGATCATGGAGGGCAGCGAGGGGGAGACGGAGGAGCTGGGCCCGGCGCTTAGTGATGACCTCATCCTCCAGACCTTCCCTTTCAGTGCCGTGGTACCTGCTGTCCTGGAGGCCAGAAACAAACTACCTGCTACCTACAGAACGGAGAAAGGTAGACTACTAAAGTACTGTCTGTCTGGCGGGCTGTCTGTCTGGCGGGCTGTCTTTCTGTCTGTCTGGCGGACTGTCTGGCTGGCGGGCTGTCTGTCTGGCGGGCTGTCTGTGGCTCGTTCAAACACTCAAAGCCTTGTTTGTGTGTATTCATAGATGTGTATAATGTAATGTTGTGTATTTGACTCTAGGGATGGTGTATAATGTAATGTTGTGTATTTGACTCTAGGGATGGTGTATAATGTAATGTGTATTTGACTCTAGGGATGGTGTATAATGTAATGTTGTGTATTTGACTCTAGGGATGGTGTATAATGTAATGTTGCGTATTTGACTCTAGGGATGGTGTATAATGTAATGTTGTGTATTTGACTCTAGGGATGGTGTATAATGTAATGTTGTGTATTTGACTCTAGGGATGGTGTATAATGTAATGTTGTGTATTTGACTCTAGGGATGGTGTATAATGTAATGTTGTGTATTTGACTCTAGGGATGGTGTATAATGTAATGTTGTGTATTTGACTCTAGGGATGGTGTATAATGTAATGTTGTGTATTTGACTCTAGGGATGGTGTATAATGTAATGTGTATTTGACTCTAGGGATGGTGTATAATGTAATGTTGTGTATTTGACTCTAGGGATGGTGTATAATGTAATGTTGTGTATTTGACTCTAGGGATGGTGTATAATGTAATGTTGTGTATTTGACTCTAGGGATGGTGTATAATGTAATGTTGTGTATTTGACTCTAGGGATGGTGTATAATGTAATGTTGCGTATTTGACTCTAGGGATGGTGTATAATGTAATGTTGTGTATTTGACTCTAGGGATGGTGTATAATGTAATGTTGTGTATTTGACTCTAGGGATGGTGTATAATGTAATGTTGTGTATTTGACTCTAGGGATGGTGTATAATGTAATGTTGTGTATTTGTCTCTAGGGATGGTGTATAATGTAATGTTGTGTATTTGACTCTAGGGATGGTGTATAATGTAATGTTGTGTATTTGACTCTAGGGATGGTGTATAATGTAATGTTGTGTATTTGACTCTAGGGATGGTGTATAATGTAATGTTGTGTATTTGACTCTAGGGATGGTGTATAATGTAATGTTGTGTATTTGACTCTAGGGATGGTGTATAATGTAATGTTGCGTATTTGACTCTAGGGATGGTGTATAATGTAATGTTGCGTATTTGACTCTAGGGATGGTGTATAATGTAATGTTGCGTATTTGACTCTAGGGATGGTGTATAATGTAATGTTGTGTATTTGACTCTAGGGATGGTGTATAATGTAATGTTGCGTATTTGACTCTAGGGATGGTGTATAATGTAATGTTGCGTATTTGACTCTAGGGATGGTGTATAATGTAATGTTGTGTATTTGACTCTAGGGATGGTGTATAATGTAATGTTGTGTATTTGACTCTAGGGATGGTGTATAATGTAATGTTGTGTATTTGACTCTAGGGATGGTGTATAATGTAATGTTGCGTATTTGACTCTAGGGATGGTGTATAATGTAATGTTGCGTATTTGACTCTAGGGATGGTGTATAATGTAATGTTGTGTATTTGACTCTAGGGATGGTGTATAATGTAATGTTGTGTATTTGACTCTAGGGATGGTGTATAATGTGTTGTTGTGTATTTGACTCTAGGGATGGTGTATAATGTGTTGTTGTGTATTTGACTCTAGGGATGGTGTATAATGTGTTGTTGTGTATTTGACTCTAGGGATGGTGTATAATGTAATGTTGTGTATTTGACTCTAGGGATGGTGTATAATGTGTTGTTGTGTATTTGACTCTAGGGATGGTGTATAATGTGTTGTTGTGTATTTGACTCTAGGGATGGTGTATAATGTAATGTTGTGTATTTGACTCTAGGGATGGTGTATAATGTAATGTTGTGTATTTGACTCTAGGGATGGTGTATAATGTAATGTTGTGTATTTGACTCTAGGGATGGTGTATAATGTAATGTTGTGTATTTGACTCTAGGGATGGTGTATAATGTAATGTTGTGTATTTGACTCTAGGGATGGTGTATAATGTAATGTTGTGTATTTGACTCTAGGGATGGTGTATAATGTGTTGTTGTGTATTTGACTCTAGGGATGTGTATAATGTAATGTTGTGTATTTGACTCTAGGGATGGTGTATAATGTAATGTTGTGTATTTGACTCTAGGGATGGTGTATAATGTAATGTTGTGTATTTGACTCTAGGGATGGTGTATAATGTAATGTTGCGTATTTGACTCTAGGGATGTGTATAATGTAATGTTGCGTATTTGACTCTAGGGATGTGTATAATGTAATGTTGTGTATTTGACTCTAGGGATGGTGTATAATGTGTTGTTGTGTATTTGACTCTAGGGATGGTGTATAATGTAATGTTGTGTATTTGACTCTAGGGATGGTGTATAATGTAATGTTGTGTATTTGACTCTAGGGATGGTGTATAATGTAATGTTGTGCATTTGACTCTAGGGATGGTGTATAATGTAATGTTGTGTATTTGACTCTAGGGATGGTGTATAATGTAATGTTGTGTATTTGACTCTAGGGATGGTGTATAATGTAATGTTGTGTATTTGACTCTAGGGATGGTGTATAATGTAATGTTGTGTATTTGACTCTAGGGATGGTGTATAATGTAATGTTGTGTATTTGACTCTAGGGATGGTGTATAATGTAATGTTGTGTATTTGACTCTAGGGATGGTGTATAATGTAATGTTGTGTATTTGACTCTAGGGATGGTGTATAATGTAATGTTGTGTATTTGACTCTAGGGATGGTGTATAATGTAATGTTGTGTATTTGACTCTAGGGATGGTGTATAATGTAATGTTGTGTATTTGACTCTAGGGATGGTGTATAATGTAATGTTGTGTATTTGACTCTAGGGATGGTGTATAATGTAATGTTGTGTATTTGACTCTAGGGATGGTGTATAATGTAATGTTGTGTATTTGACTCTAGGGATGGTGTATAATGTAATGTTGCGTATTTGACTCTAGGGATGGTGTATAATGTAATGTTGTGTATTTGACTCTAGGGATGGTGTATAATGTAATGTTGCGTATTTGACTCTAGGGATGGTGTATAATGTAATGTTGCGTATTTGACTCTAGGGATGGTGTATAATGTAATGTTGTGTATTTGACTCTAGGTATGGTGTATAATGTGTTGTTGTGTATTTGACTCTAGGTATGGTGTATAATGTGTTGTTGTGTATTTGACTCTAGGTATGGTGTATAATGTAATGTTGTGTATTTGACTCTAGGGATGGTGTATAATGTAATGTTGCGTATTTGACTCTAGGGATGTGTATAATGTAATGTTGTGTATTTGACTCTAGGGATGGTGTATAATGTGTTGTTGTGTATTTAAGGTGTAATATATGACTACATGGCAACAGTCCTGTGTGACGTGCTCCACTGTCAGAGAGACCCTCTGCCCCTCAGCCTGGCTCTTCTACAGTACGACAAAGAGCTGAACTCCTCTGAAGATCCTGGGCCCCCCCATCACTCCGTCATTCACCTACATCACTACTACACAACATGGCTGCCCCAACAGGCCCGGGAACCTCTGGTCAGAACACCTCCCTCTCATCTCGATCATACAGATATAACTGTTATTATCTTGTTAATAACACGTAGTTAATATCATGTTCACAATAAGGTTATTGTAAAAGTGTTATTATTTAATGGTGCTAATTACAGCAATGACATTATTATGTGTCCACAACCAACCTCCTGTCCGATCGTCTCTCCTCTGTCCGATAGTTCCAGTCCTGTGAAATCCCTTTCCATGTCTCTCCAAGTCCTGTGACCTTCACTGGTCTACTGAAGACGGCCTTCACCCAGGGGGCCTCTGCCCTGCTGGAAGACTCCTTCCAACGGAGACTGGAGAAGAGTCTGGTCACTATGGAGATGTCAGAGTATCCTGTTGCAGCCAAGCAGATCCTACTGTACATCAGAACCACTGTGGACAACTTCAGCATGGTACGGGGAAACACTCACCTAACCTGTATGAGCCCTGCTTTATCGAGCCGCATCTACCATGACTAGCTCCTAACACATTGTCTCCTGTCTCTCCACCTCTCCAAACACGTTGTCTCCTGTCTCTCCACCTCTCCTAACATGTTGTCTCCTGTCTCTCCACCTCTCCAAACACGTTGTCTCCTGTCTCCTGTCTCTCCACCTCTCCTAACATGTTGTCTCCTGTCTCCTGTCTCTCCACCTCTCCTAACACGTTGTCTCCTGTCTCCTGTCTCTCCACCTCTCCTAACACATTGTCTCCTGTCTCCACCTCTCCTAACACATTGTCTCCTGTCTCTCCACCTCTCCTAACACGTTGTCTCCTGTCTCCTGTCTCTCCACCTCTCCTAACACATTGTCTCCTGTCTCTCCACCTCTCCTAACACGTTGTCTCCTGTCTCTCCACCTCTCCTAACACATTGTCTCCTGTCTCTCCTAACACATTGTCTCCTGTCTCTCCACCTCTCCTAACACGTTGTCTCCTGTCTCTCCACAGTTGTATATAGACACAGGCCTGCTGGAGCTCAATGTCCTAATGGGAGTTCTCCAGGGGTTGGTGTTGAGGCTTCAGAGCCCACAGGAACCAACTGAGGAAACCGAGGCAGAGCCCATGGTCGAAGGAGAGACTGAGCCCATGGTCGAAGGAGAGACTGAGCCCATGGTCGCTGATCAGAAGGCAGCGGAGACCACAGAAACCATGGCTGTGGATCCCAAGGAGACGGAGCCTATAGCTATGGACCAGGACACAGCCACTGTAGCAGATCCAGCCAAGGCAGCAGAACCCAAAGCTGTGGACCTCCTGAATGGATCGGAGCTCTTCCTGGAGGTCAACCCGTCTTCTGAAACAGAGGACGACCACAGCCTGGTAGGTACCAGTAGCCCTTTTACCTGAGGTCGTATACCAGATATATAGTAGTCAGGATTCCAACGGAGGACCAAGGAGGACAAGGACTCCGCGTCCTTTGTCAGGGAGTCTTCATACCAATATCAAAAAGGAGGACCAAGACTCCGCGTCCTTCGTCAGGGAGTCTTCGTACCAATATCAAAAAGGAGGAACAAGACTCCGTGTCCTTCGTCAGGGAGTCTTCGTACCAATATCAAAAAGGAGGAACAAGACTCCGTGTCCTTCGTCAGGGAGTCTTCATACCAATATCAAAAAGGAGGAACAAGACTCCGTGTCCTTCGTCAGGAGTCTTCATACCAATATCAAAAGGAGGAACAAGACTCCGTGTCCTTTGTCAGGGAGTCTTCATACCAATATCAAAAGGAGGAACAAGACTCCGTGTCCTTCGTCAGGAGTCTTCATACCAATATCAAAAAGGAGGACCAAGACTCCGTGTCCTTCGTCAGGGAGTCTTCGTGACAAATAGAGTTGTAGCCTTGTTCTTCTTTGTTTACTGTAGCTCAATAACTTATCCCTGGTGGATTTGGGATATTTCTCGTCGACTTTTTGTTCTGGTGATGTGATATACTGTATCCTTTTCCCTGACCTGTGTGTGTGTGTGTGTGTGTGTGTGTGTGTGTGTGTGTGTGTGTGTGTGTGTGTGTGTGTGTGTGTGTGTGTGTGTGTGTGTGTGTGTGTGTAGGTGGTGTTGTCAGTGCTGAGTTCCATCCTGAGGCACCCGTGTATCGAGCAGTGGTTCCTGTCTCTGGAGTTGTCCTCTGTCCCTCCTACCTCCCTCAACCCCGTCAGGCTGAAGCTGCTGTGTGCTCAACTGTCTGACTGCATCCTGGGTCTATTACAGTCCTCTGCCTCCGTCCTTCGACCCCTGAACTCCCTCCATCTCCTCTCCCCCTACCTCGAGGCTGTATCAAGGGCTCTGCTCAGAGAGCTGGGGGAGACGAGGAAGACCGACAAGGAGTCCCGGCCTGTGAGAGCCTTCATGGCCTTGCATGCCTACATGGAACCCCATCTCCTCCAGGAGCTGGTCTCTTCCCTTCTCCTCCTTCCCAAGGAGGCCCTCATCACCCCGGGGGAGGGAGAGGAGGACCGAGAGAAGAGCTCCAGAGCAGCGGAGCTCAGTGTCTACGGACGCACGGCTCTACAGGTCCTCACTGAGACCACCTCCTCCACCGCCTCTTCATCCGGCTCCCCTGTCCTCCTCCTCTCCCAGGCCCACCTCCAAGGCCTGGCCACCCTGCTCCTCTCCTGCTCCAGCCCGTCTCTGGAGACCTTCCTCCTGCAGGCCCTGAGGACCCAGCCAGGCAACGCTAAACTCCTCCACACTGACATCCTGCTCCACTGTCTCCAGGGGCCTCTTACTGCAGCCACCCAGGCCCTCGGGTAGCTCTGCTGCAGAACTGCTCTGCTCACAGGCTCTGCTTCGAGGTGTGGTGCCTGCAGCCGCAGCACCTGGAGAACCTGGCAGACCAGATGGAGACATTCCTACCGCTGGTCAACAGTTACCTGCAGACTGCAGCCAGAGAGGACCCCGCCAGGCCTAAAGAAGGTAGGTGGGTGTGGTCTCGTCTGCAGTTTCAAACTCATTGTTACCTTATTTATGTTAGACTGGCAGCTGTCGGGGGTGGTCTGTCAGGGGGTCTGTCGGGTCTGTCAGGGGGGGTCTGTCGGGGGGTCTGTCAGGGGGGTCGGGTCTGTCAGGGGTGGTCTGTCAGGGGGTCTGTCGGGTCTGTCAGGGGGTCTGTCGGGTCTGTCTGGGGGAGTCTGTCTGGGGGGTCTGTCAGGGGGGTCTGTCAGGGGAGTCTGTCAGGGGGTCTGTCAGGGGGTCTGTTGGGTCTGTCAGGGGGTCTGTCAGCGGGGTCTGTTGGGTCTGTCAGGGGGGTCTGTCGGGGTCTGTCAGGGGCGTCGGGTCTGTCAGGGGGTCTGTCGGGTCTGTCAGGGGGTCTGTCGGGTCTGTCAGGGGGTCTGACGGGTCTGTCTGGGGGAGTCTGTCTGGGGGTCTGTCAGGGGGGTCGGGTCTGTCAGGGGGAGTCTGTCAGGGGGGTCTGTCAGGGGGTCGGGTCTGTCAGGGGGAGTCTGTCAGGGGGAGTTTGTCTGGGGGTCTGTCAGGGGAGTCTGTCAGGGGGGTCTGAATCCTAACTTCCACTTCGTTAGTCTCTCATTGACATTTAATGCTTGACTAAAGAAGTGAAAGTGCATGTTTTGGTTCTTAACGATCACAGTCACCGTGTTGTTTGACATGCCCATGTTGTCCCACAGTTCAGACAGCGGTACTGAAGGCCCTGAAGAAGGCCCTGTTCCCCAGGATGAGCCTCTCTGTGCTGGGGCAGGAGACGGGGGAGGCCCTGGGGGCTGTGGAGGTTGTGGAGGCTCTGTCTAGTCTGGTTAGACTGACCGCTAAGGTCAAGGACATCCGAGAGCTCATCGCCTCCCTGCCTGCTGCCTTGCAGAAACTGGACGGCTTTGAGAGGTAATATGGCTGTACAGGTATTACCTCAGTAAAACACAGCCGAATTCAACGGGTGTAGTAGACCTTACTTTGAAATGTTTACTTACAAGACCTTAACCAACAATACAAAAATATTTACGAATTAACCAAAGTAAAAAATGTAAGAGAAATAATAAAATGACAATAGCGAGGCTATATACAGGGGGTACAGGTTAGTAATGAGACTATATACAGGGGGTACCAGTACAGAGTCAATGTGGAGGCTATATACAGGGGGTACCGGTACCGAGTCAATGTGGAGGCTATATACAGGGGGTACCAGTACAGAGTCAATGTGGAGACTATATACAGGGGGTACCAGTACAGAGTCAATGTGGAGACTATATACAGGGGGTACAGGTTAGTAATGAGGCTATATACAGGGGTACAGGTTAGTAATGAGACTATATACAGGGGGTACAGGTTAGTAATGAGACTATATACAGGGGTACAGGTTAGTAATGAGACTATATACAGGGGTACAGGTTAGTAATGAGACTATATACAGGGGTACAGGTTAGTAATGAGACTATATACAGGGGGTACAGGTTAGTAATGAGACTATATACAGGGGGTACAGGTTAGTAATGAGACTATATACAGGGGGTACAGGTTAGTAATGAGACTATATACAGGGGTACAGGTTAGTAATGAGACTATATACAGGGGTACAGGTTAGTAATGAGACTATATACAGGGGGTACAGGTTAGTAATGAGACTATATACAGGGGTACAGGTTAGTAATGAGACTATATACAGGGGGTACAGGTTAGTAATGAGACTATATACAGGGGTACAGGTTAGTAATGAGACTATATACAGGGGGTACAGGTTAGTCCAGGTAATTGAAGTAATATGTTCATGTAGGGAGGGGTAAAGTGAGTAGCAGCAGCGTAAAAAATGAAGGGGGGGGTCAATGTAAATAGTCTGGGTGGACATTTAATTAACTGTTCATCAGTCTTATGGCTTGGGGGGTAGAAGCTGTTAAGGAGCCTCTTGGACCTCGACCTGGCTCTCCGGTACCGCTTGCTGTGCTCTTCATGGCTACAGACGTGAGTGCTGCGAGGCGGTAGTCATTTCGGCAGGTTACCTTCGCTTCCTTGGGCTCGGGGACTATGATGGTCTGTTTGAATGTATTTATTACAGACTCGGTCAGGGAGAGATTGAAAATGTAATCTACGTTCAAGGTGAGAAGCTCTTTTTGGTCATAAGAGACACGGTAGCTGCAACATTTATGTAGAAAATAAGTTATAGACGGGGGAAAAAACAAATATAGCACGGTTGTATAGCCCCCTCCCTGACAGCTGCCAGTCTAACATAAATACAGTAACAATGAGTTTGACACAGCAGACAAGACCACAACCACCTACCTTCTTTAGGCCTGGCGGGGTCCTCTCTGGCTGCAGTCTGCAGGTAACTGTTGACCAGCGGTAGGAATGTCTCCATCTGGTCTGCCAGGTTCTCCAGGTGCTGCGGCTGCAGGCACCACACCTCGAAGCAGAGCCGGTTGGTCTTCCCCTCCAGTGCCATTTATTAGGAAGTCCGACTATTTCAGTCAAACACACATCTACTAAGGTTACAGGGGACCATGTATCAATCAACCAGGTGTATTTCTTCTCTCTCTGTCCCTCCCTCCCTGGCAGATGGCAGCTGGTGGACCCCATCAGTGCTGTGCTGTCTGTCTGTCCCGAGGAGCTGGAGTTGTGGAGGACTTCGGTGCTCTCTGCTGCCCTCCGGTGGCTGAGCTCTTCCTACGGGCACAACCGAGACCAGAACACGGCACCACTCGCACAGGAGGACAGCATACTGAATAGACTGACTGTACTGCTGGTGGGTCCACAGTCTGTCGCCTGTTGTCCGCATCCCAAATGACTCTCTATTCCTTATATAAATGTGCTACTGTTGACCAGAGGTCATGAGATGTTTTCAGTTGATATGTCAATGTAAAGTGGCTGTTCCACTGGATGTCATAAGGTGAATTCACCAATTTGTAAGTCGCTCTGGATAAGAGCGTCTGCCAAATGACTTAAATGTAATGTAAATGTATATGTCAACTTAAATTACATTGAGCAGACGCTCTTATCCAGAGCGACTTACAGTAGTGAGTACATGTGTTTTTCGTACTGGTCACCTTGTGGGAATCGAACCCACAATCTTTCGCGTTACAAGTGCCATGCTCTGCCAACTGAGCCACGCGGGACTACATTGGTAACTCAGAAACAAACTTTTATATATTTTTTCCCCTCAGACTTTTCCAGAAGACATAACAGCAGCAGAATGGAACAGCTTTGTCAAGGCTGGACTGAAGTAAGATCCCTTATTCAGACACAAGTCTTCTGTTGAATTGGGGTCTGCCAGGGGGGTTGGGGTCTGTCGGGGAGGGGTTTGTCGGGTCTGTCAGGGGGGTTGGGGTCTGTCAGGGGGGTTTTGTCGGGTCTGTCAGGGGGGTTTGTCGGGTCTGTCAGGGGGGTTTGTCGGGTCTGTCAGGGGGTTTGGGGTCTGTCGGGGGGTTGGGGTCTGTCAGGGGGGTTGGGGTCTGTCGGGGGGGTTGGGGTCTGTCGGGGTTGGTCTGTCGGGGGGTTCTGTCGGGGGTTCTGTCGGGGGGGGTTGGGGTCTGTCATGTCTGTCGGGGGGGTCTGTCGGGGGGGGTCTGTCAGGGGGTCTGTCAGGGGGGGTCTGTTGGGGGGTCATGTGATTTATCTAACCTTTTATTTCTCCAGGTTAGTCTGAGATGTATTTTCCTCTTGACATATTCATGTCTTGTGTTTACGGAGAATCTTCTCCTTCCCAGGTGTCGCTACAGAGACCCTAACTTCCTGAGCACCCTAAACAGGATGTTGGATCTGATGTATGGAGGTAGTGGAGGACCTAAAGACCTGCTTCCTCTACCTACCATCCACATGATGGCCTCCAGCCACTCCCTGTTCCTACCCATCATGCTGGGAGACGAGGAGGACCTTAGTGGGAACACACAGGTTAAAGGTACAGAACAGGACCTTAGTGGGAACACCTTAGTGGGAACACACAGGTTAAAGGTAGAGAACAGGACCTTAGTGGGAACACCTTAGTGGGAACACCTTAGTGGGAACACCTTAGTGGGAACACCTTAGTGGGAACACACAGGTTAAAGGTACAGAACAGGACCTTAGTGGGAACACCTTAGTGGGAACACACAGGTTTATGGTTAATGGTACAAAACAGGATCTCAGTGGGAACACACAGGTTAAATGTCCAGAGTTGGGGGCCATTTTGTTGTTCTCTATATGTTCTTTTTCTAACAGCACGTCCAGATCAGAGTTTTGCTGCTCCCGGGGGGTTGCCCAGCACCAGTTATCTTGGGGAGGAGGGGGTTTGCCCAGCACCAGTTATCTTGCGGGGAGGGGGTTTGCCCAGCACCAGTTATCTTGGGGGGAGGGGGTTTGCCCAGCACCAGTTATCTTGGGGGGAGGGGGGGTTTGCCCAGCACCAGTTATCTTGGGGGGAGGGGGGGTTTGCCCAGCACCAGTTATCTTGGGGGGAGGGGGTTTGCCCAGCACCAGTTATCTTGGGGGGAGGGGGGTTTGCCCAGCACCGGTTATCTTGGGGGAGGGGGGTTTGCCCAGCACCGGTTATCTTGGGGGGAGGGGTTTGCCCAGCACCAGTTATCTTGGGGGGAGGGGGGTTTGCCCAGCACCAGTTATCTTGGGGGGAGGGGGTTTGCCCAGCACCAGTTATCTTGGGGGAGGGGGGTTTGCCCAGCACCAGTTATCTTGGGGGAAGGGGTTTGCCCAGCACCTGTTATCTTGGGGGGAGGGGGTTTGCCCAGCACCGGTTATCTTGGGGGAGGGGGTTTGCCCAGCACCGGTTATCTTGGGGGGAGGGGGGGTTTGCCCAGCACCGGTTATCTTGGGGGGAGGGGGGTTTGCCCAGCACCGGTTATCTTGGGGAGGAGGGGGGTTTGCCCAGCACCAGTTATCTTGGGGGGAGGGGGTTTGCCCAGCACCAGTTATCTTGGGGGGAGGGGGTTTGCCCAGCACCAGTTATCTTGGGGGAGGGGGTTTGCCCAGCACCAGTTATCTTGGGGGGAGGGGGTTTGCCCAGCACCAGTTATCTTGGGGGAGGGGGGTTTGCCCAGCACCGGTTATCTTGGGGGGAGGGGGTTTGCCCAGCACCGGTTATCTTGGGGGAGGGGGGTTTGCCCAGCACCGGTTATCTTGGGGGGAGGGGGGTTTGCCCAGCACCAGTTATCTTGGGGGAGGGGGTTTGCCCAGCACCAGTTATCTTGGGGGAGGGGGGGTTTGCCCAGCACCAGTTATCTTGGGGGGAGGGGGTTTGCCCAGCACCAGTTATCTTGGGGGAAGGGGGGTTTGCCCAGCACCTGTTATCTTGGGGGGAGGGGGGTTTGCCAGCACCGGTTATCTTGGGGGGAGGGGGGTTTGCCCAGCACCGGTTATCTTGGGGGGAGGGGGGTTTGCCCAGCACCGGTTATCTTGGGGGAGGGGGTTTGCCCAGCACCGGTTATCTTGGGGGGAGAGGGGTTTGCCCAGCACCGGTTATCTTGGGGGAGGGGGTTTGCCCAGCACCGGTTATCTTGGGGGGAGGGGGGTTTGCCCAGCACCGGTTATCTTGGGGGGAGGGGGTTTGCCCAGCGCCCGGTTATCTTGGGGGGAGGGGTTTGCCCAGCGCCGGTTATCTTGGGGGAGAGGGGGTTTGCCCAGCACTGGTTATCTTGGGGGAGGGGGGTTTGCCCAGCACCAGTTATCTTGGGGGGAGGGGGTTTGCCCAGCACCAGTTATCTTGGGGGGAGGGGGTTTGCCCAGCACCGGTTATCTTGGGGGGAGGGGTTTGCCCAGCACCGGTTATCTTGGGGGGAGGGGGGTTTGCCCAGCACCAGTTATCTTGGGGGGAGGGGGTTTGCCCAGCACCAGTTATCTTGGGGGGGGTTTGCCCAGCACCAGTTATCTTGGGGGGAGGGGGGTTTGCCCAGCACCAGTTATCTTGGGGGGAGGGGGGTTTGCCCAGCACCAGTTATCTTGGGGGAGGGGGTTTGCCCAGCACCAGTTATCTTGGGGGGGGGGTTTGCCCAGCACCAGTTTTTTCGGTGGGAGGGGGGGTTTGCCCAGCACCCGTTATTTCGGTGGGATGTGCATATATCCCCTTCGTTTTCTCCGTTCACTTCCAGATCCATACCGATACAACTATAATTGCCAGCTACATATAACACACTGAACACTGTATTTAAAACACTGTACACTGTATGTAACACACTGTATGTAACACACTGAACACTGTATGTAACACACTATGTAACACACTGAACACTGTATGTAACACACTGAACACTATGTAACACACTGAACACTGTATGTAACACACTGAACACTGTGTAACACACTGTACATTGTATGTAACACACTGTACACTGTATGTAACACACTGTACACTCTATGTAACACACTGTATGTAACACACTGAACACTGTATGTAACACACTATGTAACACACTGAACACTGTATGTAACACACTTAACACTGTACGTAACACACTGTACGTAACACACTGTAAATAACACACTGTATGTAACACACTATGTAACACACTGTACACTGTATGTAACACACTTAACACTATGTAACACACTGTACACTGTATGTAACACACTATGTAACACACTGTACACTGTATGTAACGCACTGAACACTATGTAACACACTGTACACTGTATGTAACACACTACACTGTATGTAACACACTGTATGTAACACACTGTACACTGTATGTAACACACTGAACACTATGTAACACACTGTATATAACACACTGTACACTGTATGTAACACACTGAACACTATGTAACACACTGAACACTATGTAACACACTGTACACTGTATGTAACACACTGTATGTAACACACTGAACACTATGTAACACACTGTACACTGTATGTAACACACTGTACACTATGTAACACACTGAACACTGTATGTAACACACTGTACACTGTATGTAACACACTGAACACTATGTAACACACTGAACACTGTATGTAACACACTGTACACTGTACGTAACCCACTGAACACTGTACGTAACCCACTGAACACTATGTAACACACTGTACACTATGTAACACACTGAACACTGTACGTAACACACTGAACACTGTACGTAACACACTGAACACTGTACGTAACACACTGAACACTGTACGTAACACACTGTACACTGTACGTAACACACTGTACACTGTATGTAACACACTGTACACTGTATGTAACACAATGTACACTATGTAACACAATGTACACTATGTAACACACTGTACACTGTATGTAACACACTGTACACTGTATGTAACACACTGTACACTGTATGTAACACACTGTACACTGTATGTAACACACTGTACACTGTATGTAACACACTGTACACTGTATGTAACACACTGTACACTGTATGTAACACACTGTACACTGTATGTAACACACTGAACACTATGTAACACACTGTACACTATGTAACACACTGAACACTATGTAACACACTGAACACTATGTAACACACTGAACACTATGTAACACACTGTACACTATGTAACACACTGAACACTATGTAACACACTGTACACTATGTAACACACTGTACACTGTATATAACACACTGTACACTGTATATAACACACTGAACACTATGTAACACACTGAACACTGTATGTAACACACTGTACACTGTATGTAACACACTGTACACTGTATGTAACACACTATATGTAACACACTGTATGTAACACACTGAACACTGTATGTAACACACTGAACACTATGTAACACACTGTACACTGTATATAACACACTGAACACTGTACGTAACCCACTGAACACTATGTAACACACTGTACACTATGTAACACACTGTACACTATGTAACACACTGAACACTATGTAACACACTGAACACTATGTAACACACTGTACACTATGTAACACACTGTACACTATGTAACACACTGTACACTATGTAACACACTGTACACTATGTAACACACTGAACACTATGTAACACACTGTACACTATGTAACACACTGTACACTGTATATAACACACTGAACACTGTATGTAACACACTGAACACTGTATGTGACACACTGTACACTGTATGTAACACACTGTACACTGTATGTAACACACTATATGTAACACACTGTATGTAACACACTGAACACTGTATGTAACACACTGAACACTATGTAACACACTGTACACTGTATATAACACACTGAACACTGTACGTAACCCACTGAACACTATGTAACACACTGTACACTATGTAACACACTGAACACTGTACGTAACACACTGAACACTGTACGTAACACACTGAACACTGTACGTAACACACTGTACACTATACGTAACACACTGTACACTGTATGTAACACACTGTACACTGTATGTAACACACTGTACACTATGTAACACACTGTACACTATGTAACACACTGTACACTATGTAACACACTGTACACTGTATGTAACACACTGTACACTGTATGTAACACACTGTACACTGTATGTAACACACTGTACACTGTATGTAACACACTGTACACTGTATGTAACACACTGTACACTGTATGTAACACACTGTACACTGTATGTAACACACTGTACACTATGTAACACACTGAACACTATGTAACACACTGAACACTATGTAACACACTGAACACTATGTAACACACTGAACACTATGTAACACACTGTACACTATGTAACACACTGTACACTATGTAACACACTGAACACTATGTAACACACTGTACACTATGTAACACACTGTACACTGTATATAACACACTGAACACTATGTAACACACTGAACACTGTATGTAACACACTGTACACTGTATGTAACACACTATATGTAACACACTGTATGTAACACACTGTATGTAACACACTGAACACTATGTAACACGCTGTACACTGTATATAACACACTGAACACTATGTAACACACTGAACACTGTATGTAACACACTGAACACTAGTTAACACAGTTCTCTGTCTGCGCTCTCTTCCAGAGGCCCTGGTCTCTCTCCTGCTCAGCCTCGTGAAGAGAAGTCCTGCTGTCTGTAGCAGCAGCCACTTCGTAGTCCTACTGGGAGGGTGCGGCGCTACTCTCAGTACCACAGGTAACAGAGCTGTTCCTTCTGTGTGCTTTTAAATGTCTTCCGTTCTACAGTTGGCCGACACGTCTTTTCTGTGCAGATCAGAATCTGTTACTGCTGCTGCAGGAGTACGAACGAAACGGCGTCAGTCTGGTAGACTTTCAGTGAGTTCATTCATTTTTATTATCTTTCATTATAAATAAGTTGTGTGTGTTTGCACGTCCGTGCTATTACACTGGTGTGTGTGTGTGTGACCTGCAGGTGCATGCTTTGGGGCCCAGCGGCGGTGGAGCACCACAAGGCCCGGAGAAGCCTGGGCGTTTCCTTGTGGCAGCAACCCAGCTCTGAGGACCTGCTGGCTCTGCTCAGCCCTGACACCATGATCAACACCATCACTCACTTCCCCCTGCAACGCAGGATCATCCTACAGGTAACACACACACACACACACACACACACACACACACACACACACACACACGCATCATGTTTAGATACTGGAGTATTTCCTGAATGTGTGACCTGACAAAGAAAGGACTCGGGACCTTTTTAATTAGACTATAACTAGACTAACTAGTCCCCAGATTGCTTCCTGTTTGATGTATTCTGGGAAAACTCTTGGCCCTGTTCATGTGGTGTAACGATAAGATGTCGATATGATATGACACTCCACTCATCTTTCCTTCAACAGGAGGGTAAAGAGCTGATTTTCAAAGATGAGGAAGTGAAGGATCTTGGGAGTGTGTACGACCCTGCTTCCTCCTGCTCTCTTCAGCGCCATGCTTCAGCCAGGTGACTACTACCAATGACCTGAACATCCAAGCATTTTAAACCTCCAAGCATTTTAAATAACACACTTTTCTGAGACATTTCACACAGTCAAAAGATGGTGAGACTTTTTAAAAAGACATTTATCAAAAATAATACTAAAGAACATTGAAGTTTTATTTTTTTACCTTTATTTAACGAAGCAAGTCAGTTAAGAACAAATTCTTATTTTCAATGACGGCCTAGGAACAGTGGGTTAACTGCCTGTTCAGGGGCAGAACGATAGATTGTCAGCTCGGGGGTTTGAACTTGCAACCTTCTGGTTACTAGTCCAACGCTCTAACCACTAGGCTACCCTGCCTCCTCTACACTCTAACCACTAGGCTACCTGCCTCCTCTACACTCTAACCACTATGCTACCTGCCGTCCCTACACTCTAACCACTAGGCTACCTGCCTCCTCTACACTCTAACCACTAGGCTACCCTGCCGCCTCTACACTTTAACCACTAGTCTACCTGCTTCCTCTACACTCTAACCACTAGGCTACCTGCCTCCTCTACACTCTAACCACTAGGCTACCTGCCCCCTCTACACTCTAACCACTAGGCTACCTGCCTCCTCTACACTCTAACCACTAGGCTACCTGCCGCCCCTACACTCTAACCACTAGGCTACCTGCCTCCTCTACACTCTAACCACTAGGCTACCTGCCACCTCTACACTCTAACCACTAGGCTACCTGCCTCCTCTACACTCTAACCACTATGCTACCTGCCGTCCCTACACTCTAACCACTAGGCTACCTGCCTCCTCTACACTCTAACCACTATGCTACCTGCCGTCCCTACACTCTAACCACTAGGCTACCTGCCTCCTCTACACTCTAACCACTATGCTACCTGCTGTCCCTACACTCTAACCACTAGGCTACCTGCCACCTCTACACTCTAACCACTAGGCTACCTGCCACCTCTACACTCTAACCACTAGGCTACCCTGCCGCCTCTACACTCTAACCACTAGGCTACCTGCCACCTCTACACTCTAACCACTAGGCTACCTGCCTCCTCTACACTCTAACCACTAGGCTACCTGCCTCCTCTACACTCTAACCACTAGGCTACCTGCCACCTCTACACTCTAACCACTAGGCTACCCTGCCGCCTCTACACTTTAACCACTAGTCTACCTGCTTCCTCTACACTCTAACCACTAGGCTACCTGCCTCCTCTACACTCTAACCACTAGGCTACCTGCCCCCTCTACACTCTAACCACTAGGCTACCTGCCTCCTCTACACTCTAACCACTAGGCTACCTGCCGCCCCTACACTCTAACCACTAGGCTACCTGCCTCCTCTACACTCTAACCACTAGGCTACCTGCCTCCTCTACACTCTAACCACTAGGCTACCTGCCTCCTCTACACTCTAACCACTAGGCTACCCTACCGCACCATTTTAGTCTGCTAGTAGGCCAAACTAAAAACGTGTTCCTCGCTTATTTAGCGTCAATATTGTTTGCGAAACCACTTTTATTTTGTTATTAATCAATAAATCCCTGATTATGGGACATCTAAAAACACGCTGCGACGTTGAACTAATGGTGTTGTTACTGCACAGCCTTCTTGCTCAACCAAACTTCCTGTCCTTCCTGTCCTGTGACAGAGTCTGTGATCGACTGTCTGAAGTTTGTGTCAAGTCACGGCCTTGGTGTGACGATGGTGTCCCTGAGTAGTTACGACCCCAAGCTGAGGGCAGCGGCCTATCAGGTCCTGGCTTCATACCACCATCATCTGGAGGCTGCTCGCTTCAGAGAGAAGAGACAGGTACACACACACACACACACACAATCAGGCTCACACACACATGCATGTACGCGCAAATAACACACGAACACACACACACACACACTGGTCTCTCATCATTTGCAGTTCATCTCATGTGAGAGAGATGGTGAGATGTACTGAGTGTACAAAACATTAGGAACACCTTCCTGATATTGAGTTGCATCTTGTCCATTCACCCTCAGAATGGCACACACACACACACACAATCCAAGTCTCAATTGTCTCAAGGCTTAAAAATCCTTATTTAACCCCAGTCTCCTCCCCGTCATCTACACCGATTGAAGTGGATTTAACAAGTGTCATCAATAAGGGGGATCATATCTTTCACCTGGATTCAACTGGTCAGTCTTTGTCATGGAAAGAGCAGGTGTTCCTAATGTTTTGTGCACTCGGTGTATATAGGGAAAAGACAGTCATTTCAGACACAAACATGGCCTTGAACATGAGTGGTAATGTTCCATATTAACCAGGTATCTCTCTCTGTGTCCCCCCCCAACCCACCCCAGCTGCTGTACCTGCTGGACATGGTAAAGAATGGGATCAGACAGCAGAACCTCAGGATGCCCTTCGTACTGACCACGTACGTCACCAAGGTGGCCCGGCAGATGCTGAAACCAGAGGAGCACATGTACGTGGTGGTGAACCGCTTCCTGCTCTCCCATCAGTGTCTGGACTTCAGAAGGGTTCCGGAGTTCTTCAAACTGTTCTACAGCTGTGACATGGAGGTAAAGTATTACAGTAGTATAGAATTACAGTAGTATAGTAGTATAGAATTACAGTAGTATAGTATTACAGTATTATAGTATTACAGTAGTATAGTATTACAGTAGTATAGAATTACAGTAGTATAGAATTACAGTAGTATAGAATTATAGTAGTATAGTATTACAGTAGTATAGTATTACAGTAGTATAGAATTACAGTAGTATAGAATTACAGTAGTATAGTATTACAGTAGTATAGACAGTAGTATAGTATTACAGTAGTGACATGGAGGTAAAGTATTACAGTAGTATAGATTTACAGTAGTATAGAATTACAGTAGTATAGAATTACAGTAGTATAGTATTATAGTAGTATAGAATTACAGTAGTATAGTATTACAGTAGTATAGAATTACAGTAGTATAGTAGTATAGAATTACAGTAGTACAGTATTACAGTAGTATAGTATTAAAGTATTGCAGTAGTATAGAATTACAGTATTACAGTAGTATAGAATTACAGTAGTATAGAATTACGGTAGTATAGAATTACAGTAGTACAGTATTATAGTAGTACAGTAGTATAGTAGTACAGTATTACAGTAGTATAGTATTACAGTATTATAGGGTTAGTATTACAGTAGTATAGTGTCAGTATTACAGTAGTATAGTATTACAGTAGTATAGTGTTAGTATTCTAGTAGTATATTGTTAGTCTTACAGTAGTATAGTGCCAGTATTACGGTAGTATAGTGCCAGTATTACGGTAGTATAGTGTTCGTCTTACAGTAGTATAGTGCCAGTATCACAGTAGTATAGTGTTAGTATTATAGTAGTATAGTGTTAGTCTTACAGTAGTATAGTGTTAGTATTATAGTAGTATAGTGTTAGTCTTACAGTAGTATAGTGCCAGTATTACGGTAGTATAGTGCCAGTATTATAGTAGTATAGTGTTAGTATTATAGTAGTATAGTGTTAGTCTTACAGTAGTATAGTGCCAGTATTACAGTAGTATAGTGCCAGTATTACGGTAGTATAGCGTTCGTCTTACAGTAGTATAGTGTTAGTCTTACAGTAGTATAGTGCCAGTATTACAGTAGTATAGTGCCAGTATTACAGTAGTATAGTGCCAGTATTACAGTAGTATAGTGCCAGTATTACAGTAGTATAGTGCCAGTATTACAGTAGTATAGTGCCAGTATTATAGTAGTATAGTGTTAGTATTATAGTAGTATAGTGTTCGTCTTACAGTAGTATAGTGCCAGTGTTACAGTAGTATAGTGCCAGTCTTACAGTAGTATAGTGCCAGTCTTACAGTAGTATAGTGCCAGTATTATAGTAGTATAGTGTTAGTCTTACAGATAGGTTGTCCTTTAGTCCTATGTAACTGACAGTATTCTAATAGGTTGTCCTTTAGTCCTATGTAACTAACAGTATTCTAATAGGTTGTCCTATGTAACTAACAGTATTCTAATAGGTTGTCCTTTAGTCCTATGTAACTGACAGTATTCTAATAGGTTGTTCTTTAGTCCTATGTAACTGACAGTATTCTAATAGGTTGTCCTTTAGTCCTTTGTAACTGACAGTATTCTAATAGGTTGTTCTATGTAACTGACAGTATTCTAATAGGTTGTCCTATGTAACTAACAGTATTCTAATAGGTTGTCCTATGTAACTGACAGTATTCTAATAGGTTGTCCTATGTAACTAACAGTATTCTAATAGGTTGTCCTTTAGTCCTTTGTAACTGACAGTATTCTAATAGGTTGTCCTTTAGTCCTTTGTAACTGACAGTATTCTAATAGGTTGTTCTATGTAACTGACAGTATTCTAATAGGTTGTCCTATGTAACTAACAGTATTCTAATAGGTTGTCCTATGTAACTGACAGTATTCTAATAGGTTGTCCTATGTAACTGACAGTATTCTAATAGGTTGTCCTTTGTAACTGACAGTATTCTAATAGGTTGTCCTATGTAACTGACAGTATTCTAATAGGTTGTCCTATGTAACTGACAGTATTCTAATAGGTTGTCCTATGTAACTGACAGTATTCTAATAGGTTGTCCTTTAGTCCTTTGTAACTGACAGTATTCTAATAGGTTGTCCTTTAGTCCTATGTAACTGACAGTATTCTAATAGGTTGTCCTATGTAACTAACAGTATTCTAATAGGTTGTTCTATGTAACTGACAGTATTCTAATAGGTTGTCCTATGTAACTGACAGTATTCTAATAGGTTGTCCTATGTAACTGACAGTATTCTAATAGGTTGTCCTATGTAACTAACAGTATTCTAATAGGTTGTCCTATGTAACTGACAGTATTCTAATAGGTTGTCCTATGTAACTGACAGTATTCTAATAGGTTGTTCTATGTAACTGACAGTATTCTAATAGGTTGTCCTTTAGTCCTTTGTAACTGACAGTATTCTAATAGGTTGTCCTTTAGTCCTATGTAACTGACAGTATTCTAATAGGTTGTCCTTTAGTCCTATGTAACTGACAGTATTCTAATAGGTTGTCCTTTAGTCCTATGTAACTGACAGTATTCTAATAGGTTGTCCTATGTAACTGACAGTATTCTAATAGGTTGTCCTTTGTAACTGACAGTATTCTAATAGGTTGTCCTTTGTAACTGACAGTATTCTAATAGGTTGTTCTATGTAACTGACAGTATTCTAATAGGTTGTCCTTTAGTCCTATGTAACTGACAGTATTCTAATAGGTTGTCCTTTAGTCCTTTGTAACTGACAGTATTCTAATAGGTTGTCCTTTAGTTCTATGTAACTGACAGTATTCTAATAGGTTGTCCTATGTAACTGACAGTATTCTAATAGGTTGTCCTATGTAACTGACAGTATTCTAATAGGTTGTCCTTTAGTCCTATGTAACTGACAGTATTCTAATAGGTTGTCCTTTAGTCCTTTGTAACTGACAGTATTCTAATAGGTTGTCCTTTAGTCCTTTGTAACTGACAGTATTCTAATAGGTTGTCCTATGTAACTGACAGTATTCTAATAGGTTGTCCTATGTAACTGACAGTATTCTAATAGGTTGTCCTATGTAACTGACAGTATTCTAATAGGTTGTCCTATGTAACTAACAGTATTCTAATAGGTTGTCCTTTAGTCCTATGTAACTGACAGTATTCTAATAGGTTGTCCTTTAGTCCTATGTAACTGACAGTATTCTAATAGGTTGTATTCTAATAGGTTGTCCTATGTAACTGACAGTATTCTAATAGGTTGTCCTATGTAACTGACAGTATTCTAATAGGTTGTCCTATGTAACTGACAGTATTCTAATATGACAGTATTCTAATAGGTTGTCCTTTAGTCCTTTGTAACTGACAGTATTCTAATAGGTTGTCCTTTAGTCCTATGTAACTGACAGTATTCTAATAGGTTGTTCTTTAGTCCTATGTAACTGACAGTATTCTAATAGGTTGTTCTTTAGTCCTATGTAACTGACAGTATTCTAATAGGTTGTTCTTTAGTCCTATGTAACTGACAGTATTCTAATAGGTTGTTCTTTAGTCCTATGTAACTGACAGTATTCTAATAGGTTGTTCTTTAGTCCTATGTAACTGACAGTATTCTAATAGGTTGTCCTTTAGTCCTATGTAACTGACAGTATTCTAATAGGTTGTCCTATGTAACTGACAGTATTCTAATAGGTTGTCCTTTAGTCCTTTGTAACTGACAGTATTCTAATAGGTTGTCCTTTAGTCCTATGTAACTGACAGTATTCTAATAGGTTGTTCTTTAGTCCTTTGTAACTGACAGTATTCTAATAGGTTGTCCTATGTAACTGACAGTATTCTAATAGGTTGTTCTTTAGTCCTATGTAACTGACAGTATTCTAATAGGTTGTCCTATGTAACTGACAGTATTCTAATAGGTTGTTCTTTAGTCCTATGTAACTGACAGTATTCTAATAGGTTGTTCTTTAGTCCTATGTAACTGACAGTATTCTAATAGGTTGTTCTTTAGTCCTATGTAACTGACAGTATTCTAATAGGTTGTTCTTTATTCCTTTGTAACTGACAGTATTCTAATAGGTTGTCCTATGTAACTGACAGTATTCTAATAGGTTGTCCTTTGTAACTGACAGTATTCTAATAGGTTGTTCTATGTAACTGACAGTATTCTAATAGGTTGTCCTTTAGTCCTATGTAACTGACAGTATTCTAATAGGTTGTTCTATGTAACTGACAGTATTCTAATAGGTTGTCCTTTAGTCCTATGTAACTGACAGTATTCTAATAGGTTGTCCTTTAGTTCTATGTAACTGACAGTATTCTAATAGGTTGTCCTTTAGTTCTATGTAACTGACAGTATTCTAATAGGTTGTCCTTTAGTCCTATGTAACTGACAGTATTCTAATAGGTTGTCCTATGTAACTGACAGTATTCTAATAGGTTGTCCTATGTAACTGACAGTATTCTAATAGGTTGTTCTATGTAACTGACAGTATTCTAATAGGTTGTCCTTTAGTCCTATGTAACTGACAGTATTCTAATAGGTTGTCCTTTAGTCCTATGTAACTGACAGTATTCTAATAGGTTGTCCTATGTAACTGACAGTATTCTAATAGGTTGTCCTATGTAACTGACAGTATTCTAATAGGTTGTCCTATGTAACTGACAGTATTCTAATAGGTTGTCCTATGTAACTAACAGTATTCTAATAGGTTGTCCTTTAGTCCTATGTAACTGACAGTATTCTAATAGGTTGTCCTTTAGTCCTATGTAACTGACAGTATTCTAATAGGTTGTCCTATGTAACTGACAGTATTCTAATAGGTTGTCCTATGTAACTGACAGTATTCTAATAGGTTGTCCTATGTAACTGACAGTATTCTAATAGGTTGTCCTATGTAACTGACAGTATTCTAATAGGTTGTCCTTTAGTCCTATGTAACTGACAGTATTCTAATAGGTTGTCCTATGTAACTAACAGTATTCTAATAGGTTGTCCTTTAGTCCTTTGTAACTGACAGTATTCTAATAGGTTGTCCTTTAGTCCTATGTAACTGACAGTATTCTAATAGGTTGTTCTTTAGTCCTATGTAACTGACAGTATTCTAATAGGTTGTCCTATGATGAATGAAATAGTTGGCTGAGAAACTACTCTGTCAAATTGGATTGGTGTTTGTCCCATTATTAAACTTGGATGCTGTGTGTTGAGCCCAGTGGATGTTATCAGTATGGAGGTGACTCGTCCCATGATATAATGTTGTCTCTCCTCTCAGCACAAAATGGAGAGGGAGTGGATTCTGTCTGTCCTCGAGGAGGGCCTGAAAGACAGACAGTGTTATGATCTGCTGGACCAACAGGGGATCTTTCAGACACTGCTAGGATTCTGCTGCAGCCCACTCTGTGACCAACACACTCAGGTACCAACACAACCACACAGAGACACACACACACACACACACACACACACACACACACACACACCAGGTTTCAGCCCACTCTGTGACCAACACACTCAGGTACAAACACAACCACACACACGCGCCAGGGTTTTCCGTTATGAAAATGTGGCGCCAGACACAGTTGACCAGCAGCATTTTAATTTACCGGACATTTTTAATAGATGTACCTGATGTTTTTACCAACATGCATTGGGTGTGACACCTCAGAATGACAGAAATCACCTTTTGACATCGTGGTAATTCATCTTGTGCAGAACATCGAGGACGCAACTACGAGTTTCCTTATTTTGCACGTTGAATATGTTACTATAAATGTCCACGTGTACTTTTCCTCAGCCAACAAGACCAGTAACAAACAGCAAAATCACCAGCAATTTTCATGGGCAGCGTGTCAGTTTCTAGTTTGGGGAAGTACGTTTTCAACATTTTTAAAATTATACCTTTTAAAATGAAGCATTCCCATGCAGACTCATGTAAGATGGACTACTCGTTATATCATTAGCATAAATCATGACTAATCCAATCAAATCATCACTATTCCTGAAGTGATGATTTGATTGGATTAGTCATGATTTATGCTAATGATGTAACTCCATCACTGTTAGCAAAAATAGACTGTTCAATGCATGTTAAAATGAGAGATGGCGCCGGGGGGGATGACTGACATTTATTTTTATTGGCTCTAAACCAACCGTGCCAAACTGTGTTGTTGCTTATTAAGAGCTTGTAAGTAAGCATTTCACTGTAAGGTGAAATTGTATTCGGCAAATAAAATTTGATTTGATTTCACGGAGACTTTCCGAAAGTGTTCACCACCCCTTGACGTTTTCCACATTTATTTGTTACAGACTGAATTTAAAATGGATTCAATGTAGATTTGTTGTTACTGAGCTACACACAGGACCACATAATATCAAAGTGGAATTATGTTCGTTTTTTAATTTTTTTTTTAATGAAAAGCTGATGTCTTGAGTCAGTATTCAACACCTTTGTTATGGCAAGCCTAAAGTTCAGGAGTATAGATTTGTTTAAAAAGTCACGTAATAAGTGTCATGGACTTACTCTGTGTGCAATAATAGTGTTTAACATAATGTTTTTTAAATGACTACCTCATCTCTGTACCCCACACATACAATTATTTGTCAAGTCCCTCAGTTGAACAGTGAATTTCAAATACAGATTCAACCACAAAGACCAGGGAGGTTTTCCAATGCCTCGTAAAGAAGGGCACCTACACTTTGGATGGTGTATCAATACACCCAGTCAATACAAAGATACAGACGTCCTTCCTAACTCAGTTGCCGGAGAGGAAGGAAACCGCTCAGGGATTTCACCATGAGGCCAATGGTGACTTCAAAACAGTTACGGAGTTTGATGACTCTGATAGGAGAGAACTGAGGATGAATCAACAACATTGTAGTTACTCCCTAATGCTAACCTAAATGACAGAATGAAGAAGGAATCCCGTACAGAATAAACATATACCAACAAGGAATTAAAGTAATACACCAATACATGTGGCAGAGCAATTCACTTTTTGTCCTGAATACAAGGTGTTATTGTTTAGGGGCAAATCCAATACATTACTGAGTACCACTCTCCATGTTTACATGCATAGTGGTGGCTGCATCATGTTATGGGTATGCTTGTAATCGTTAAGGACTGGGGAGTTTTTCAGGATAAAAAAATAAACCGAATGGAGCTAAGGACAGGCAACATCCTAGAGGGGAAACCTGGTTCAGTCTGCTTTCCACCAGACACTGGGAGATGAATTCACCTTTCAGCAGGACAATAACCTAAAACACAAGGCCAAATATACACTGGAGATGTTTACCAAGAACACAGTGAATGTTCCTGAGTGGCCGAGTTACAGTTTTGACTTAAATCTACTTGAAAATCTATGGCAAAACCAATTTGACAGAGCTTGAAGAATTTTTTAAAAGAATAATGTGCATATGTCCCACAATTGGGGCAGCAGGGTAGCCTAGTGGTTAGAGCATTGGACTAGTAACCGAAAGGTTGCAAGTTCAAATCCCCGAGCTGACAAGGTACAAATCTGTCGTTCTGCCCCTGAACAGGCAGTTAACCCACTGTTCCTAGGCCGTCATTGAAAATAAGAATTTGTTCTTAACTGACTTGCCAAGTTAAATAAAGGTAAAAAAAAAAAAAAAAAAATCCAGGTGTGGAAGACTCTAAGAGATTTACCCAGAAAGACTCACAGCTGACCAAAGGTGCTCAGAACGTTGAGCTTAAAATGCTAATGAACTATTTCTTAACATTATTAGCACAGCAATGCGTACAAATCAAGTTGGCTACCAGACAATGAAAGAAAGTTAAAAACCAGTAGAACATGAGAGAAATAGACTGGTTTCAATGGTATATGTCTAGAAAACAATGGTATGTGGAAGTCTTTATAAAACAATAAGACTACTGGTTTCAATGGTATGTCTTTATAAAACAATAGACTACTGGTTTCAATGGTATTTGGAAGTCTGTATAAAACAATAGACTACTGGTTTCAATGGTATGTCTTTATAAAACAATAGACTACTGGTTTCAATGGTATTTGGAAGTCTGTATAAAACAATAGACTACTGGTTTCAATGATATTTGGAAGTCTGTATAAAACAATAGACTACTGGTTTCAATAGTATTTGGAAGTCTGTATAAAACAATAGACTACTGGTGTTACAAATATACACGTGCCAATTTAATTCTTCTAGGTTATGCAAATGAACCCATAGACTGATAAACATGACCAGTCAAATGTAATGAATAAAAAGCATTATTACTCGATAGTACTTTTTGTTTTCTTCACCCAGGCGATTAGCCGGTGCCAATTTTATCGATCGGCTTTTAAAACATTTTTACGGCCAAAAGCCGGCTATTACCAGCTAACGGAGACGCTGACACACACACACACACACACACACACACACACACACACAGGTAAAACAAAAAGGACTAGCACTACCTCACAATTGCTGCTTTGTCTTTCTCTTAAGAATAAATAATTTTCCACTAAGTATAGATTTTTTTTTTTTTTTTGGGGGGGGGGGGGGATCATTTCAGTTTGCATCTCTGATCATGTGCCCTGGTTGGACTGCAAAATTAGCAGCAGAAACAATAAAGCTAACCCCCGCCCCTGTTTTGGTAAAAGCCTGCCTGTTTGGGTAAAAAGCTAAGAGGGATAGGGCTGGAGAAATGGGACCACTCTCTAATTCATAGACAAAGGACTGACCATCCCTGATATAAAAATGATAGTTTCAACCATGTTATGAGACTATGTTTACATTTACTTGGTTTACAAACATCGGAGTAAAACAAGCTGATATTTTGGGTTCTGATTGGGAGGACAGTTGAACTAAACTCACAAGGCATTTAGCGTCTTCTGAATCAATGGGCACATATTCATTTACGTTCTATGTCCAACACTTTTATGTTTTGGAAATATACTGATTACCCCCTTGTTTAAATACACAGTATTTCAATAAAGTATGCGTTCATGTTCATGACCGTTGTCTCTCCTCCTGTGTGTGACGTTCTCTACCAGACTCTGATAGTGAGAGTCCTGCACCAGGCTGGTCGTGTGACCAAAGCAGCCTACAACCTGACCAAGGGCCACGGGCTCCTCACCTGGATTCTGCAGCTGCTCGAGAGGAGGTGAGATATACTGTCTGGATTTCATCTTTACTATTTAAATCATCTAGTCAGACATTCTGGTTCTGAATTTATTTATTTTAAACATCAATAACAAAAAGTTGCCTTCTCCAGGAAGCACAGTGACCAGAGGTGGTGGTGGGGGGGGGGGTGTCAGTGTGCTCCGGGGTGGGGGGGGTCAGTGTCCCCGGGGGGGTGGTGGCCAGTGTGCTCCGGGGGAGGGCGTCATTAGAGAAGAATCAGAGTTAAAATAGTACCAGGGCTGCTGTAGAATAAAACCCTCTTCTCTCCTCCAGACATGTAGACCAGGGTCTGCTGAGTGCTGTGGTGGAGCTGCTCCATGTGCTGTGGTTCACCAACCTGGGCCAGAAGGAGACCCGTGGTGAAGGAGCCTCCTCTTCCTCCACGGCAGTTAACATGTAACTGAACGAAGCATG
>NW_027009010.1:0-59870 GCF_036934945.1 Oncorhynchus masou masou | reverse complement strand
TAGGGGCCAGTAGTATTAGGTAGGGGTTAGGTAGTATTAGGTAGTATTAGGTAGGGGTTAGGTAGTATTAGGTACTATTAGGTAGGGGTTAGGTAGTATTAGGCAGGGGTTAGATAGTATTAGGTAGTATTAGGTAGGGTTAGTATTAGGTGGGGTTAGGTAGGGATCAGGTAGTATTGGGTAGGGGGTTAGGTAGTATTAGGGTAGGGTAGGGGGTTAGGTAGTATTAGGTAGGGTTTAGATAGCATTAGGTAGGGGTTAGGTAGTATTAGGTAGGGGTTAGACAGGGCAGGGCCAGGTAGTACAGGTAGGGGTTAGGGCAGGTAGTATTAGGTAGGGGTTAGGTAGTATTAGGTAGGGGTTAGATAGTATTAGGTAGGGCCAGGCAGGGGTTAGATATTATTAGGTAGTATTAGGCAGGGCCAGGTAGCAGCAGGGCAGGCAGTATTAGGCAGGGTTAGGTAGTATTAGGTGGGGTTTCGACAGTATTAGGTAGCAGGTATTAGGTAGGGGTAGGGTTTCAATAGTATTAGGTAGGGGTTAGGTAGTATTAGGCCAGTAGCACAGGTAGGGGTCAGGTAGTATCAGGTAGTATTAGGTAGGGGGTTAGGCAGTATTAGGTAGGGCCAGGCAGCGGTTAGGGCAGTATTAGGTAGGGGTTAGATAGTATTAGGTAGGGGTCCAGGTAGTATTAGGTAGGGTTAGGTAGTATTAGGCAGGGCCAGGCAGCATTAGGTAGTGGTTAGGCAGTATTAGGTAGGGCCAGGCAGTATTAGGTAGGGGTTAGGTAGTATTAGGTAGGGGTTAGTATTAGGCAGTATTAGGGCAGGTAGGGGTCAGGTAGTATTGGGTAGGGGTTAGGTAGTATTAGGTAGGGCCAGATAGTACAGGGTTAGGGGTCAGGTAGTATTAGGTAGGGGTTAGGTAGTATTAGGTAGTATTAGGTTAGGTAGTATTAGGTAGTATTAGGGGCCAGGGGTTAGGTAGTATTAGGTAGGGGCTAGGTAGTATTAGGTAGGGGTTAGATAGTATTAGGTAGTATAGGCAGGGGTTAGGTAGTATTAGGTAGGGGGGTTAGGTAGTATTAGGTAGGGGCTAGGTAGTATTAGGGTAGGGATTAGGTAGGGGTTAGGTAGTATTAGGTAGGGTAGGTAGTATTAGGTAGGGTTAGGTAGTATTAGGTAGGGGTTAGGGGTTAGTAGCAGGTAGGGGTCAGGTAGTATTAGGTAGGGGTTAGGTAGTATTAGGTAGTATTAGGTAGGGGTTAGATAGTATTAGGGGGCAGTATTGGGCAGGGGGGCAGGTAGTATTAGGTAGTAGGGTAGGGGTTAGGTAGTATTAGGTAGGGTTTCAATAGTATTGGTAGTATTAGGTAGGGGTTAGGTAGTATTAGGTAGTAGGGTTAGGCAGTATTAGGTAGTATTAGGTAGGGGTTAGGCAGTATTAGGTAGGGTATTGGGTAGGTAGGTCAGGGTATTAGGTAGGCAGAGGGCAGTATTAGGCAGCACAGGCAGCACAGGGGTTAGATAGCACAGGTAGTAGGGTAGAGGGGTTAGGGCCAGGTAGTACTGGTAGGGTTTCAGATAGCACAGGCAGGCCAGGCAGCACAGCGGCAGGGCCAGGTAGCACAGGGCAGGGTTAGATGGCACAGGGCAGGGCCAGGATAGCACAGGCAGCACAAGGTCAGGGCAGCACAGGCAGGGCAGGCAGCCAGGTAGCATTAGGGCCAGGCAGACAGGCAGGGCCAGGCAGCACCTAGGGCCAGGTAGCCAGGTAGCACAGGCAGCACAGGGCAGGGCCAGGCAGCACAGGCAGGGCCAGGCAGGGCCAGGTAGGGTTAGGTAGTATTAGGCCAGGTAGCACCAGGTAGCATTAGGCAGGGCCAGGTAGCACAGGTAGGGCAGGCAGTATTAGGTAGGGTTAGATGCAGCACAGGTAGCACAGGCAGGGCCAGGCAGCACAGGCAGGGCCAGGCAGCACAGGCAGCATTAGGTAGGGGTTAGGCACAGGCAGTATTAGGCAGGGGCCTAGATAGCAGGGGTTAGGGGTCAGGCAGCACAGGCAGGGCCAGGCAGCACAGGCAGCATTAGGCAGGGCCAGACAGCACAGGTAGGGCCAGGCAGCACAGGCAGGGCCAGGGCAGTTACAGCAGTATTCGCACGGCAGGGTTAGGAGCATTAGGTAGGGTTAGGAGCATTGGCAGTTAGGTAGGCAGGGTATTAGGTAGGGCAGGGAGGTAGCATTAGCAGTATTAGGCAGGGCCAGGCAGCATTCAGGCAGGGCCAGGGCAGTATTCCAGGGCAGGGCCAGACAGCACAGGGCATTCAAGGGAGCGACCACAGCACAGAGGTTAGGCAGCACAGGCAGGGCCAGGGCAGCACAGGGCCAGGCAGCACAGGCAGCATCAGGGCAGGGGCCAGGCAGCACCGGGGCCAGCAGCACCAGGCAGGGGTTAAGATAGCACAGGCTGCCCAGGTAGGGGTTAGGTAGTAAGGCAGGGCAGGCAGCACATTTAGGCCAGGTAGCATTGTGAGGCAGGTAGGCAGCCAGGCAGGGTTAGGTAGCAAGGCAGGGCCAGGCAGCACAGGCAGGGCCAGGCAGCCAGGGCAGGGCCAGGCAGCATTAGGCAGCACAGGCAGGGCCAGGCAGCACAGGCAGGGCCAGGCAGTATTAGGCAGCACAGGGCAGGGCCAGGTAGCACAGGGCAGGGCAGGGCCAGATAGTAAGGTAGCACAGGCAGGGGTTAGGTAGCACAGGCAGCACCAGGCAGGGGTTAGATAGATTAGGCAGAGGCAGCCAGGCAGTATTAGGCAGGGTTAGGCAGCATAGGCAGCAGGCAGAGGCAAGATAGCATTAGGCAGGGGTTAGATAGCACAGGGAGGGGTTACAGGCAGCATTAATCAGGCCAGATTAGAAAGGCAGCACAGGGCAGGTTTAGGTAGCACAGGTAGCATTAGGCAGGGCCAGATAGCACAGGGAGGGTTAGAGCATAGGCAGACACAGATAGCATTAGGAGGGCCAGGCAGCATAGGGAGGGTTAGGTAGCATTAGGTAGCATTAGGGTAGGGTTAGATATACGGCAGGGCCAGGTAGCACAGGCAGTACAGGTAGCAGGGCAGGTAGCACAGGTAGCAGGGCCAGGGCAGCACATTAGGCAGGGCCAGGCAGCACAGGCAGCATTAGGCAGGGCCAGGCAGCATTAGGGGGCCAGGTAGCACAGGCAGCACAGGCAGGGCCAGGCAGCATCAGGTAGCACAGGCAGGGCCAGGCAGCACAGGCAGGGCCAGGCAGCACAGGCAGCACAGGCAGGGCCAGGCAGCATTAGGCAGGGCCAGATAGTATTAGCAGGGCCAGGCAGCACAGGCAGGGCCAGCACAGCACAGGCAGGGCCAGGCAGCACAGGCAGGGCCAGGGCAGCACAGGCAGAATTAGGCAGGGCCAGGTAGCATTAGGTAGGGGCAGGGCCAGGGCAGCACAGGCAGTATTAGGCAGGGGTTAGGACAGCACCAGGCAGCAGGTAGTATTAGGCAGGGCCAGGCAGCATTAGGCAGCATTAGGCAGGGCCAGGACAGCATTAGGGCAGCCAGATAGCACAGGCAGGGCCAGGCAGCATCAGGCAGGGCCAGGGGCAGCATTAGGCAGCATTAGGCAGGGCCAGGATAGCACAGGGCAGCATTAGGCAGGGCCAGGGCAGACAGCATTAGTTAGTATTAGGGCAGGGCCAGGGCAGCATCAGGCAGGGTTAGACAGAACCAGGCAGGCAGGCAGCATAGGCAGGGTTAGGCAGCACAGGCAGGGCCAGGTAGCACAGGGCAGGGGCTCGATAGCACAGGCAGGGCCAGGCAGCACAGGCAGGGCCAGGCAGCACAGGCAGCACAGGCAGGGGTTAGGGCACAGGCAGCACCAGGCAGGCCAGGCAGCACAGGCAGGGCCAGGTAGGGTAGCACAGGCAGGGGTTAGATAGCATTAGGTAGGCCAGGTAGGGGGTTAGGTAGTATTAGGTAGTATTAGGTAGGGTTAGATAGTATTAGGGCAGTATTATGCAGAGGGATTAGATAGTATTAGGGAGGGTTAGGCCATTAGGTAGTATTAGGCAGGGCCAGATAGTATTAGGCAGGGGTTAGATAGTATTAGGGAGGGTTAGGTAGTATTAGGTAGTATTAGGTAGTATTAGGCAGGGGTTAGATAGTATTAGGGAGGGTTAGGTAGTATTAGGTAGTATTAGGCAGAGGTTAGGGCAGTATTAGGGAGGGTTAGGTAGTATTAGGTAGTATTAGATAGTATTAGGTAGGGGTTAGATAGTATTAGGGAGGGTTAGGTAGTATTAGGTAGTATTAGGCAGAGGTTAGATAGTATTAGGGAGGGTTAGGTAGTATTAGGTAGTATTAGATAGTATTAGGTAGGGGTTAGATAGTATTAGGGAGGGTTAGGTAGTATTAGGTAGTATTAGGCAGGGGTTAGATAGTATTAGGGAGGGTTAGGTAGTATTAGGTAGTATTAGGTAGGGGGTTAGATAGTATTAGGTAGTATTAGGTAGGGGTTAGGTAGTATTAGGTAGTATTAGGTAGGGGTTAGATAGTATTAGGTAGTATTAGGCAGAGGTTAGATAGTATTAGGCAGGGGTTAGATAGTATTAGGGAGGGTTAGGTAGTATTAGGTAGTATTAGGTAGGGGTTAGATAGTATTAGGTAGTATTAGGTAGGGGTTAGGTAGTATTAGGTAGTATTAGGTAGGGGTTAGATAGTATTAGGTAGTATTAGGCAGAGGTTAGATAGTATTAGGCAGGGGTTAGATAGTATTAGGGAGGGTTAGGTAGTATTAGGTAGTATTAGGTAGGGGTTAGATAGTATTAGGCAGGGTTAGATAGTATTAGGGAGGGTTAGGTAGTATTAGGTAGTATTAGGCAGAGGTTAGATAGTATTAGGCAGGGGTTAGATAGTATTAGGGAGGGGGTTAGGTAGTATTAGGTAGTATTAGGTAGTTTTAGGTCATTTTAGTTCTTTTTATTAGGATCCTCTTTATCTAACTCCGTAATGCTGCTAATCTTCCTGGTTCCAACACCAATTAACAAGACATTACGAACAACCACAATCAAGACTTTACAAACAACAAGTAGACAATACAGATAATTAAAATACCTGACAGGAAACACATTTAACATTCAGTTGATACTTTCTATTTCCTGTCCAGTCATATGGTCTATCACATTAGATGTTCTTTCTATTTCCTGTCCAGTCATATGGTCTATCACATTAGATGTTCTTTCTATTTCCTGTCCAGTCATATGGTCTATCACATTAGATGTTCTTTCTATTTCCTGTCCAGTCATATCCTCTATCTCATTAGATGTTCTGTCTATTTCCTGTCCAGTCATATGGTCTATCACATAAGATGTTCTTTCTATTTCCTGTCCAGTCATATGGTCTATCACATTAGATGTTCTTTCTATTTCCTGTCCAGTCATATGGTCTATCACATTAGATGTTCTTTCTATTTCCTGTCCAGTCATATGGTCTATCACATTAGATGTTCTTTCTATTTCCTGTCCAGTCATATGGTCTATCACATTAGATGTTCTTTCTGTTTCCTGTCCAGTCATATGGTCTATCACATTAGATGTTCTTTCTATTTCCTGTCCAGTCATATGGTCTATCACATTAGATGTTCTTTCTATTTCCTGTCCAGTCATATGGTCTATCACATTAGATGTTCTGTCTATTTCCTGTCCAGTCATACAGTCTATCACATTAGATGTTCTTTCTATTTCCTGTCCAGTCATATGGTCTATCACATTAGATGTTCTTTCTATTTCCTGTCCAGTCATATGGTCTGTCACATTAGATGTTCTTTTATTTTTTTCTTGAAGGTGGATTTACTTTTTGCCTGAGAAATATGGATTGGTAAAATGTTCATTCAGCTATAGCTCTATATAAAACTGTAGATTTTAGGCGATTTGTCCTTGACTTGAGTTGTTTTAGCTGCCCTGGATTTGCCTGTCTGGTTTGGTGGTTATGCGCGTTGCTAGTATGTACTAATTGGACTGAAAAAGACCACGTTAAAAAAAATATAACATTGAACCTACGATGCCTCTCCTTCATGATACAATCTGTTATAAGGGTGTATGACATGGAGCCATCAGTTGGAATCATATCATTCCTCAACGTGTCCACTTTGCCTGTAAAATATTCATTAAAGTCGTTTTTCGATGTCGTGTGAAGTTGTACTAAATATACCCTCTGATTCAATAAAACAGGCAGACATGTTTGAATTCCTACCCATAATAGTGTTTACAATAACTTTGCTAATCAAACAAAGTACCAGATTTATCTGCTACTTTTTTGGCATTATAACTTTGAATCATTACATTTCTCAGCTCATCATCAATCCATGGGGCACCATTTGACCTCTCAGTGCATTTTGTTAAAGGGGCGTGCTTATCAGCTATACTCATTAATAATTTCTTAGTGACATTTCAGGATAATCCTTACTACACACTTTTAACCATTGCACATTCTTAATCTCACAGGTAGTATTAGGTAGGGGATAGGTAGTATTAGGTAGTATTGTGTAGGGGTTAGGTAGTATTGGGTAGGGGTTAGGTAGTATTGGGTAGGGGTTAGGTAGTATTAGGTAGGGGTTAGGTAGTATTGGGTAGGGGTTAGGTAGTATTAGGTAGGGGTTAGGTAGTATTAGGTAGGGGATAGGTAGTATTAGGTAGTATTGGGTAGGGGTTAGGTAGTATTAGGTAGGGGTTAGGTAGTATTAGGTAGTATTAGGTAGGGGTTATGTAGTATTAGGTAGTATTAGGTAGGGGTTAGGTAGTATTAGGTAGGGGATAGGTAGTATTAGGTAGTATTAGGTAGGGGTTATGTAGTATTAGGTAGTATTAGGTAGGGGGTTAGGTAGTATTAGGTAGGGGAGGGGTTAGGTAGTATTAGGTAGGGGTTAGGTAGTATTAGGTAGTATTAGGTAGGGGTTAGGTAGTATTAGGTAGGGGTTAGGTAGTATTAGGTAGGGGTTAGGTAGTATTAGGTAGTATTAGGTAGGGTTAGGTAGTATTAGGTAGGGCCAGGTAGTATTAGGTAGAATTAGGTAGGGGTTAGGTATTAGGTAGGGTTAGGTAGTATTAGGTAGGGGTTAGGTAGTATTAGGTAGGGGTCAGGTAGTATTAGGTAGGGGGCTAGATAGTATTAGGTAGTATTAGGTAGCAGGGCCAGGTAGCATTAGGTAGTATTAGGTAGGGTTAGGTAGTATTAGGTAGTATTAGGTAGTAGTTAGATAGTATTAGGCAGGGGGTTAGGTAGTATTATGTAGGTTAGGTAGTATTAGGTAGGGCCAGATAGCACACGTAGTGATAGGCAGTGGTTAGATAGCATTAGGTAGTATTAGGCAGGGGTTAGGTAGTATTAGGCAGCATTAGGTAGTAGTTAGATAGTATTAGGCAGGGCCAGGTACATGTAGGTTAGGCAGTATTAGGTAGTGTTAGGTAGGGGTTAGGGAGTATTAGGTAGTATTAGGTAGTATTAGGTGGGGGTTAGGTAGTATTAGGTAGGGGATAGGGGTATTAGGTAGTATTAGGTAGGGGTTATGTAGTATTAGGTAGGATAGGTAGTATTAGGTAGTATTAGGTAGGGGTTATGTAGTATTAGGTAGTATTAGGTAGGGCCAGGTAGTATTAGGTAGGGGGCCAGGGTTAGTAGTACAGGTAGGGGGTTAGGTAGTATTAGGTAGTATTAGGTAGGTAGTATTAGGTAGGGGTTAGGTAGTATTAGGCAGGGGTTAGGCAGTATTAGGTAGTATTAGGTAGGGGTTAGGTAGTATTAGTAGGGTTAGGTAGTATTAGGGTAGAATTAGGTAGGGGTTAGGTAGTATTAGGTAGGGCCAGGTATTAGGTAGGGGTTAGGTAGTATTAGGTAGGGGGCTAGTATTAGGTAGGGGCTAGATAGTATTAGGTAGTATTAGGTAGGGGTTAGGTAGTATTAGGTAGTATTAGGTAGGGGTTAGGTAGTATTAGGTAGTATTAGGTAGTAGTTAGATAGTATTAGGCAGGGGGTTAGGTAGTATTATGTAGGTTAGGTAGTATTAGGTAGGGGCTAGATAGTATTAGGTAGTATTAGGTAGTGGTTAGATAGTATTAGGTAGTATTAGGTAGGGGTTAGGTAGTATTAGGTAGTATTAGGTAGTAGTTAGATAGTATTAGGCAGGGGTTAGGTAGTATTATGTAGGTTAGGTAGTATTAGGTAGTGTTAGGTAGGGGTTAGGGAGTATTAGGTAGTATTAGGTAGTATTAGGTGGGGGTTAGGTAGTATTAGGTAGTATTGGGTAGGTGTCAGGTAGTATTAGGTAGTATTAGGTAGGAATTAGGTAGTATTAGGTAGTATTAGGTAGTAGTTAGATAGTATTAGGTAGGGGTCAGGCAGTATTAGGTAGTATTAGGTAGGGGTCGGGTAGTATTAGGTAGTATTAGGTAGTACTTAGATAGTATTAGGTAGGGGTCAGGTAGTATTAGGTAGTATTAGGTAGTAGTTAGATAGTATTAGCTATGGGTCAGGTAGTATTAGGTAGTATTAGGTAGGGGTAGGTAGTATTAGGTAGTATTAGGTAGTATTAGGTAGGGGTCAGGTCGTATTAGGTAGTATTAGGTAGGGGTTAGGTAGTATTTGGTAGTAGTTAGATAGTTTTAGGTAGTATTAGATAGTTTTAGGTAGGGGTCAGGTAGTTTTAGGTAGGGGTCAGGTAGTATTGATAGTTTTAGGTAGGGGTCAGGTAGTATTTGGTAGTAGTTAGATAGTTTTAGGTAGGGTCAGGTAGTTTTAGGTAGGGGTCAGGTAGTATTGGATAGTTTTAGGTAGGGGTCAGGTAGTATTTGGTAGTAGTTAGATAGTATTAGGTAGGGGTCAGGTCGTATTAGGTAGTATTAGGTAGGGGTTAGGTAGTATTTGGTAGTAGTTAGATAGTTTTAGGTAGTATTAGATAGTTTTAGGTAGGGGTCAGGTAGTTTTAGGTAGGGGTCAGGTAGTATTGGATAGTTTTAGGTAGGGGTCAGGTAGTATTTGGTAGTAGTTAGATAGTTTTAGGTAGGGGTCAGGTAGTTTTAGGTAGGGGTCAGGTAGTATTGGATAGTTTTAGGTAGGGGTCAGGTAGTATTTGGTAGTAGTTAGATAGTATTAGGTAGGGGTCAGGTAGTATTAGGTAGTATTAGGTAGGGGTTAGGTAGTATTTGGTAGTAGTTAGATAGTTTTAGGTAGGGGTCGGGTAGTATTAGGTAGTAGTTAGATAGTATTAGGTAGGGGTCAGGTCGTATTAGGTAGTATTAGGTAGGGGTTAGTAGTATTTGGTAGTAGTTAGATAGTTTTAGGTAGTATTAGATAGTTTTAGGTAGGGGTCAGGTAGTTTTAGGTAGGGGTCAGGTAGTATTGGATAGTTTTAGGTAGGGGTCAGGTAGTATTTGGTAGTAGTTAGATAGTTTTAGGTAGGGGTCAGGTAGTTTTAGGTAGGGGTCAGGTAGTATTGGATAGTTTTAGGTAGGGGTCAGGTAGTATTTGGTAGGGGTCAGGTAGTATTGGATAGTTTTAGGTAGGGGTCAGGTAGTATTTGGTAGTAGTTAGATAGTTTTAGGTAGTATTGGATAGTTTTAGGTAGGGGTCAGGTAGTTTTAGGTAGGGGTCAGGTAGTATTGGATAGTTTTAGGTAGGGGTCAGGTAGTATTTGGTAGTAGTTAGATAGTTTCAGGTCGGGGGATAGAGGGATGAAGACTTCCACCCCCACCACATTTCCCTCTCAGCTTCATAATTACAGTATGTCCCTCCCCCAATCTCTGTCCTACCTGACTCGTCGTCAGACTTGTGTTCGTTGTCAGAGTCGGTGAGTGTGAGGGCTGAGTTCTCCCTGCTGGAGAGGCCGGAGCTGCGGCGGGACTTGATCGCGTGACCCCCCCACAGCTGTACGGCACGCTCCGGGGACATGGCCCCCTCCGGATCAGAGTCTGCATCGGAGCCGGCGCTGAGGGAGTAGCCCCGCTGCAGCAAGCCCAGCTCCGAGTGAGAGGAGTGGTAGGCAGCCTGGTGCTGGGTCTGGGTCTGGGCCTGTTGGTCACTCACTCCCAGCTCCGCCAGCGTGAAGCTTCCTGAGAACAGCAACAACCCAGTTAACCCAGACATTTTATTCTATGAGATTTCTTGGGGTTGGCAAGCTAAAGCCGGCATAAAAAGGAGAAGTGACATTTAGGTGTGTTAATGTTTGCATTTCCCAAAAAACAGGATCTGAGATAAAGGGCACCATATGCAAGCTCAGAACCCACACTATATACAAAGAGCTATATTAGAAACTCCAGGAATAAAACCAAGAGAAAAACAACTATGCAGATCTGAAGATTAACAATGAGATCAATGGTGGGAAATGGAGCAAAGATGTCATTTTCATTATGACACATTTCTCTGACCGGTCGATGTGTTCCATTGTCAGAGAGATGTGAGAGTGAGCAATGACACATAAACAGAAATAAAGAGATGAGATATACCAATGGTCCAGGTTATATGTCAAAACACCCCATGGCTTGTATAGGATGAATTGAAAACCAGGGTGCATGAAGAAGGGTTGGGGAGCAGGAATTTAAATAAATAGTATTTCAAGTGATAGTATTATGTGAAGTTTGAGGGGGGTGCGGGAGTAGGGCTGTGGTGGTCATGATATTTTGTCAGCTGGTGATTGTCATTCAAATAACTGCCAGTCTCACGGTAATTGACCATTAATTAACATACAGACGTGCTCAAATTTGCTGGTTCCCGTCAACAAAAAAACGAAGAAGGCACAATTTTATTTTAAATAACATGAAACTGACTAAACTAATTTGCATCCACCATTGTTTATTCCATATTTAATAGGAGTCAGACCTGGCTTTACAGTGGGGCAAAAAAGTATTTAGTCAGCCACCAATTGTGCAAGTTCTCCCACTTAAAAAGATGAGAGAGGCCTATAATTTTCATCATAGGTACACTTCAACTATGACAGACAAACTGAGAAAAAAAATCCAGAAAATCACATTGTAGGATTTTTAATGAATTTATTTGCAAATTATGGTGGAAAATAAGTATTTGGTGAATAACAAAAGTTTATCTCAATACTTTGTTATATACCCTTTGTTGGCAATGACAGAGGTCAAACATTTTCTGTAAGTCTTCACAAGGTTTTCACACGCTGTTGCTGGTATTTTGGCCCATTCCTCCATGCAGATCTCCTCTAGAGCAGTGATGTTTTGGGGCTGTTGCTGGGCAACACGGACTTTCAACTCCCTCAAAAGATTTTCTATGGGGTTGAGATCTGGAGACTGGCTCTGTCTCAGTCGCAGGTCATGGGTCCTCCAACAGGATAATGACCCAAAACACACAGCTTAATGCACCCAGGAATGGATAAGAACAAAACATTGGACTATTCTGAAGTGACCTTCTATGAGTCCTGATCTGAATCCTGTCGAACATCTCAGGTCATTATCCTGTTGGAGGACCCATGACCTGCGACTGAGACAGAGCCTTCTGACACCAGGCAGTACGTTTCACACCAGAATGCCTTGATAGTCTTGAGATTTCATTGTGCCCTGCACAGAATCAAGGCACCCTGTGCCGGGCGCAGCAAAGCAGCCCCAAAACATAACTGAGCCTCCTCCATGTTTCACTGTAGGTAGGTATGGTGTTCTTTACTTTGAAAGCTTCATTTCTTTCCGGCTGTTAACATAGAACTCCAGTTTTGACTCATCTGTCCAAAGGACATTCTACCAGAAGGATTGCGGCTTGCCAAAGCATTTTAGCAAATTCCAGTCTGGATTTTTAAATGTTTTTCTTTCAAAAGTGTAGCACTTCTGGGTCTTCTTCTGCTCAAAAAGCAATGGATCAGAAACTGACGTACTTTCAGCTTGGAGTTCAGCTTGTATCTCTTTGACAGTTATCCTTGGTTCTTTTTCTACCATTAACACTATTCTTCTGTTGAGTCTGTGATCGATTTTCCTCATGCGGCCACGCCCAGGGAGGTTAGCTACAGTTCCATGAACCTGAAACTTCTTGATGATATTTGCAACTCTTGTCACAGGAACATCAAGCTGCTTGGAGATGGTCTTGTAGCCTTGACCTTTACAATGCTTGGCTGTTCTTTTCTCCTCAGACAAATCTCTCCTTAGCTTTCTCTGGTCCATGTTCAGTGTGGTACACAATGATACCAAACAGCTCAGTAACTACTTTACTCCATTTAAATAGGCTGACTGACTTCATTACAAGATTGAGACATGTGTGATACTAATTAAAGAAACTAATTAGTTTGAAATATCACTATAATTCAATGATTTATTATCTTTTCTAAGGGGTACTAACAAATGTGTCCAGGCCATTTTAGAATATCTTTGTAGAATAAGCAATAATTCATATCTTTTCACAGCTTATTTTATTTATTCTATGACAAACCAAAGGCAAGTATACATGATAAAATAGCTTTTAATTTCATCACTATTCAGGAGGAATGAAGCATTATTTCAATGAGCTGCCAGGGTACCAACGCATTTGAGCAAGTCTGTAAATGTGTTTGGCATCTCCGGCTGCCTACAAACCACTGATATGGACCTTCGGAACATCTACAAAAATACTCATATTTTTCCCCAAACGATTTGAGGGATTGTGCACATGCGGCTATTCTGTGTTGAGTGTTTAACAAATAAACAGGTCCTCCTATATGCTTCATTCCGAGTTATTTATGCAACTTTAGATGTGATACAAATGTTTGGCTATTTGTTCTGTTTTCTAATACATTCTAAGGTTAAATGATGCAACAAATTATGATTTGAACGAAGTTGCTTGAAAGGAAGCGCTCTGCTCTGTTTCTCTCGCAGGCTGTACACACCTCATCAGTCTCTCATTCACAATTTGATGAGCACTTGATAATATTCTCGCCCAGTATTCTACATTTAATCTGGTCTGTACATATAGCCAACTTCTTTAAAAATAGCCTAACTGTGGATGGTATGTAGCTCAATAACAAGGCATGCCTACAGTCGGGAATGGATGGCAAACCTGTCAGCGAACAGCATGCAGACAAAACAGGCCTTTAGCAATATTTCAAATACAATCGTGTGAAAACACAGATTGGAAAGCAAATGGCTCCTGCTGAAAAGAGAAGACTAATCTGTCTGAAGGCTACCAAAATATTTTATCAACTTTCAACAGTGGAGGCTGCTGAGAGGAGGACGGCTCATAATAATGTCTGGAACGGAATGAATGGAATGGCATCAAACACCCGGAAACCATGGAAACCATGTGTTTGATACCATTCCACTGACTCCATCCAGGTCATTATTATGAGCCATCCTCCCTCAGCAGCCTCCACTGACTTTCAAATATTGTTTTTTTTACAAAGTAAAATGAGAGAGTGAGAAAGAGAGGGAGAGATCAGCTTTTGACACGAACACATCGACCGTCACCGGTGAGCGAGCTGCGCATCATAGACAGTGAAAATAGAAAGCATTTTTTAGGACTATCATTTCCTCCTCATATTGTAGCCTACAAAATGTGTGTCTCCACACACCTGGGCTATTGATTATTGGCTATTGGCGGATTCAAGACAAGGTTGTTTTTATTGATCTCAGATTCTAAAAGTATTGTGATAATTTGTGCGATATTAAAAAAGAGTCTCCTGTCATGGTGGGCCCCCTCCTTCTCCGTGGCAATGCTACCGACACAGCCTGCTACCAAAGACTGTGGACCTCCTTCTCCGTGGCAATGCTACCGACACAGCCTGCTACCAAAGACTGTGGACCCTCCTTCTCCGTGGCAATGCTACCGACACAGCCTGCTACCAAGGACTGTGGACTCTCCTTCTCCAGTGCTACAATGTGGACCCTACCGCTACCGACAGCCTGCTACCAAAGACTGTGGACCCTCCTTCTCCCGTGGCAATGCTACCGACACAGCCTGCTACCAAAGACTGTGGACCCTCCTTCTCCGTAGCAATGTGGCAATGCTACCGACACAGCCTGCTACCAAAGACTGTGGACTCTCCTTCTCCGTGGCAATGCTACCGACACAGCCTGCTACCAAAGACTGTGGACTCTCCTTCTCCGTGGCAATGCTACCGACACAGCCTGCTACCAAAGACTGTGGACTCTCCTTCTCCGTGGCAATGCTACCGACACAGCCTGCTACCAAAGACTGTGGACCCTCCTTCTCCGTGGCAATGCTACCGACACAGCCTGCTACCAAAGACTGTGGACCCTCCTTCTCCGTGGCAATGCTACCGACACAGCCTGCTACCAAAGACTGTGGACTCTCCTTCTCCGTGGCAATGCTACCGACACAGCCTGCTACCAAAGACTGTGGACTCTCCTTCTCCGTGGCAATGCTACCGACACAGCCTGCTACCAAAGACTGTGGACTCTCCTTCTCCGTGGCAATGCTACCGACACAGCCTGCTACCAAAGACTGTGGACTCTCCTTCTCCGTGGCAATGCTACCGACACAGCCTGCTACCAAAGACTGTGGACTCTCCTTCTCCGTGGCAATGCTACCGACACAGCCTGCTACCAAAGACTGTGGACTCTCCTTCTCCGTGGCAATGCTACCGACACAGCCTGCTACCAAAGACTGTGGACTCTCCTTCTCCGTGGCAATGCTACCGACACAGCCTGCTACCAAAGACTGTGGACTCTCCTTCTCCGTGGCAATGCTACCGACACAGCCTGCTACCAAAGACTGTGGACTCTCCTTCTCCGTGGCAATGCTACCGACACAGCCTGCTACCAAAGACTGTGGACTCTCCTTCTCCGTGGCAATGCTACCGACACAGCCTGCTACCAAAGACTGTGGACTCTCCTTCTCCGTGGCAATGCTACCGACACAGCCTGCTACCAAAGACTGTGGACTCTCCTTCTCCGTGTCTGACGTGAGTAAAACAGTTAAACGTGTTAACCCTCGCAAGGCTGCTGTCCCAGACGGCATCCCTAGCCACGTCCTCAGAGCATGCGCAGACCAGCTGGCTGGTGTATTTACGGACATATTCAATCGATCCTTATCCCAGTCTGTTGTCCCCACATGCTTTAAGATGGCCACCATTGTTGCTGTACCCAAGAAGGCAAAGACAACTGAACTAAATGATTACTGTAGCACTCACTTCTGTCATCATGAAGTGCTTTGAGAGGCTAGTCAAGGATCATGTCACCTCCACCCTACCGGCCACCCGAGACCCACTTCAGTTCGCATACCGTCCCAACAGGTCCACAGATGACGCCAATCGCCATCACACTGCCCACTGCCCTATCCCGTCTGGACAAGAAGAATACCTATGTAAGAATGCTGTTCATTGACTACAGCTCAGCATTCAACACCATAGTACCCTCCAAGCTCATCATCAAACTGGAGGCCCTGCGTCTCAACCCCGCCCTGTGCAACTGGGTCCTGGACTTTGACGGGCCGCCCCAGGTGGTGAAGGTGGGAAACAACATCTCCACTTCACTTCGCCACTGCCTGTTCACTGCTATCACCCAGAAGGTGAGCTCAGTGCAGGCGCATCAAAGCTGGGACCGAGAGATTGAAAAACAGCTTCTATTTCAAAGCCATCAGACTGCTAAACAGCAATCACTAACTCTGAGAGCCTGCTGCCTATATTGAGACACAATTACTGGACACTTTAATAAATTGATCACTAGTCACTTTAAACAATGTCACTTTAATCATGTTTACATATCTTACATTACTCATATCACATGTATATACTGTATTTTATACTATCTACTGCACCTTGCCTATGCCACTCGGCTATCGCTCATCCATATACTTATAAGTACATATTCTCATTCACTCCTTTAGATTTGTGTGTATTAGGTAGTTGTTGGGGAATTGTTAAGATTACTCGTTAGATATTACTGCACTGTCAGAACTAGAAGAACAAACATTTGCGACACTACAAGCATTTCTCTACACTCGCATTAACATTTGCTAACCATGTGTATGTGACCAATAACATCTGCAAACCATGTGTATGTGACCAATAACATCTGCTAACCAAGTGTATGTGACCAATAACATCTGCTAACTATGTGTATGTGACCAATAACATCTGCTAACCAAGTGTATGTGACCAATAACATCTGCTAACCATGTGACTGTGACCAATAACATCTACTAACCATGTGACTGTGACCAATAACATCTGCTAACCATGTGTATGTGACCAATAACATCTGCTAACCAAGTGTATGTGACCAATAACATCTGCTAACCATGTGTATGTGACCAATAACATCTGCTAACCAAGTGTATGTGACCAATAACATCTGCTAACCATGTGTATGTGACCAATAACATCTGAAAACCATGTGTATGTGACCAATAACATCTGCTAACCAAGTGTATTTGACCAATAACATCTGCTAACTATGTGTATGTGACCAATAACATCTGCTAACCATGTGTATGTGACCAATAACATCTGCTAACCATGTGTATGTGACCAATACCACATCTGCTAACCATGTGTATGTGACCAATAACATCTGCCATCCAAGTGTATGTGACCAATACCATCTGCTAACCATGTGTATGTGACCAATAACATCTGCTTACCATGTGTATGTGACCAATAACATCTGCTAACCAAGTGTATGTGACCAATAACATCTGCTAACCATGTGTATGTGACCAATAACATCTGCTAACCATGTGTATGTGACCAATAACATCTGCTTACCATGTGTATGTGACCAATAACATCTGCTAACCGTGTGTATGTGACCAATAACATCTGCTTACCATGTGTATGTGACCAAAACCATCTGCTAACCATGTGTATGTGACCAATAACATCTGCTAACCATGTGTATGTGACCAATAACATCTGCTAACCAAGTGTATGTGACCAATAACATCTGCTAACCATGTGTATGTGACCAATAACATCTGCTAACCATGTGTATGTGACCAATAACATCTGCTAACCAAGTGTATGTGACCAATAACATCTGCTAACCAAGTGTATGTGACCAATAACATCTGCTAACCATGTGTATGTGACCAATAAAATTTGATTTGATGTAAAAAATGACTTAGAATTGCATGAAATGCATTTATAAAAAGGACACATTTTTTTAACAGGATCCTACGCTGCTAAAAATGTTCCCCGTGTGTATTGCAACTTCTGTAAGTGCCTCTACTCTACAGCTCTATGCCACTAATGTGATGATATGCATGCAATGCCTTATTATAAAAGGTGACTTTTTTCTCATGTGTTCCGGTACCTCAGAGTTCTCCAGGTCACTGAGCTCACATTTTGTTCTGGCACCTCCCGATTTACGAATTAAGCACGGGTCTTTACACATACTAAATAAATTGTGTGAAATAAGTTTTGATTTAGAATGGGCCGTTATCATGCACCTGTCGAACACGGGGCAGAGGGTGAAAAAGACTATGTACTTGAATAGCCAATGGAGGACCCTTTTCCCGCGGTTCATTTTCATGCCAGCCAAGTAGGCTGTAAATAAAAGCAATGTACTTAATATTAGGTAAAGTGATAAATAAATATAGTAGGCCTAGCCTATAGAAAGTTGATGGAATCCTCACTCTTTTTAATAGAAGCCATCACAACTCTTTTCTCACACAATTGCATAGCAAAGCCTGTAGAAATGTTACACAAACACGAACATGTATTTAACTCCCATGAATCAACCAGCTATGAGGAGCTGGTTTTTAAACTTCGCAACAGGTGATCTATTCGCTCAAACTCTGAGCATGGAGCTCTCATGAAGTGTTTGATTTGATTTTTAATTGCGTTTGCATTGATGTCAGAGTGATTAGAGACACAATAGAGCGCTGAGTACCGGACCATTAGCAACTGGCCATTAGCAAGTTCGGCAGGCTACTAATGACCATCATCAGAATCAAAACACCGTTTTGGAGAAGCCTAGTTACCGTAACGACGACAACTGACTGTGGTGTGGCATAAATACGGTCAGCGTAACAGCCCTGCTTTCTGGAAAGAGAAATGCGTCAGCAATAACATGGAACATGACTCTGCTCTTAACAACAATCACGAACACACAGGATCAACCACCAGGTGTATGTGTTGATGGGAGGAGGAAAGGGTGGCAGTTCTGAGTGGGACAGAGAATTAATAGCTGCTGCACTGCTGCATGTCAATGTGAAAACTACAACCTCCCGCATCTCATAAACAATCCCTTAGTAAGGTACTTAAACTATGTGTAGAGACAGCCAGTCCGAGGAAGACCTGTGGGTAAATCTACATTAGTTATGCAAGGTGGCTGGTAGCCTTGCGGTCAAGAGACTTGGGGCCAGTAGCGAAAGGTGAAAAGTTTGTCAATATGCCCTTGAGCAAAGTACTTAACCCTAATTGCTCCTGTAAGTCGCTCTGGATAAGAGTGTCTGCTAAGTGAATAAAATGTCATGTGTAGAGTGGACATGGGTGCCAGGCCAAACAAATTACCGGAAATTAGAAGAACAACAGCAATGGTTTCAGCTTCAGGATAAGAAACAAAAGGATCAACTTTTTTTGCTGCATTAATTAAAACAATGCTGTGAATGCAATCTCTTGCAATCAGCTAAAAGTAGGAATAAAAATGAATAAAATGAGCTCATTATAGATAACTGCAGTGAATTAATGATAAACAACATTAAAGGGACAGTCTTAGAAAGGACAACGGGTTGTGCACTGTACTGTACCTTTAAGATATCAGGAATAGTAATCACAGTACAATTATGGGATATATCAATCATAAAGGAAAAGGCATCAGGATCAATGTGGACGTATGTGTGTACTGTACAGACAAGCAAAACATGAGATGATTGTACACAGCTCATAATCTCAGATCAAAAGCTCTGGGATTTCCAGACAAGACACCTTGTACACTTGTGAATATTAGATTATAATGGTGTAAGATGTGTATGAAATATTTCAGCGTTTAACACGGGCATGATACAAATTTCAACACAATTAATGTAAACACTATCGATACTAAAACAACAAAATGTGGGAAGAGTATCTGGATCCACCCATAGAAGGGGTAAGGGGAGTTGGTTTGGTCACTTGGGACGGGACACTGGAGTGCTCTTTACTGGTGCTCAACAGGTACAGTAAGAAAGATTTGGCAGAGCAGGAAGGGCAGATGCAGGGGATACTGGTCCCGCGTGACTGTGGCACAGACCTGTGCAGTGCATAACCTGATAAGGAAATAGCTGATGACGATTGGGGCCCAGCTCTACGTAGGCTGGGTGGGTAAAGCAGGAAGATAGCACAACTCTACCATCAGTCACAAATGATTCTGTGTACTGTACCGAACTGGATATTTAGTCTGGTATGGTTGTAATTTGTAAAACTACGGCATTCTTATTCACACACGCTAAGATGTGTGTGTAGGGGGGACTATAAAATTAGAATGATAATGGTGATGTCACAGAAGCCCTTTCACTCTATTTCTCAACTGAAAACAACTGAGCTCTTTTTTTAAATTTTAAAATTGAATTTATTTCACCTTTATTTAACCAGGTAGGCAAGTTGAGAACAAGTTCTCATTTGCAATTGCGACCTGGCCAAGATAAAGCAAAGCAGTTTGACACATACAACGACACAGAGTTACACATGGAGTAAAACAAACATACAGTCAATAATACAGTAGAAACAAGTCTATATATGATGTGAGCAAATGAGGTGAGATAAGGGAGGTAAAGGCAAAAACAAAGCCATGGTGGCCTTTACGAAGCCACCAAACCAGAGCACCTATCTGGACTTTTGTTTAACCAGAACAGCAAACACAGGTGTGCAAAACTGATGATACAGACCAGATGCTTGACACCAAGCTTCCATTGATTAATGAGGGAGAAAGACAAGGTCATTTCTCTGACAAACACATTTTGGTCACGGCCCAGAATCTCCCTCAGTCCCAGTGTCGGTGCACATACTTTACATATCCACAAACACTCAGGCCCTGCGAGCCAACAGCCCCTTTCAACGAGGTGCTGAAATAGGAGAGAGGAGGAGGCAAGGTCATTTGTAGAGAGATCTGTTTCTATGGCAACACAGCATTGTTCGCATGCCAGCAGGTACGACATTACTTCACTCGTCTCCTTTCAGGGCTCTCAAACGTCCTGATTGATGGCCTTATGCATATGCAAATGAGCTGCATGTCCAGGACAAGCAGAGTGTTTGTGGTCTGCAAGAGAGATAACATGAGTGGGTTAGCTGAGGTGACCAGGACAGACAGAGTGTTTGTGGTCTGCAAGAGAGATAACATGAGTGGGTTAGCTGAGGTGACCTGCAGGACAGACAGAGTGTTTGTGGTCTGCAAGAGAGATAACATGAGTGGGTTAGCTGAGGTGACCAGGACAGACAGAGTGTTTGTGGTCTGCAAGAGAGATAACATGAGTGGGTTAGCTGAGGTGACCAGGATAGACAGAGTGTTTGTGATCTGCAAGAGAGATAACATGAGTGGGTTAGCTGAGGTGACCAGGACAGACAGAGTGTTTGTGGTCTGCAAGAGAGATAACATGAGTGGGTTAGCTGAGGTGACCAGGACAGACAGTGTTTGTGGTCTGCAAGAGAGATAACATGAGTGGGTTAGCTGAGGTGACCAGGACAGACAGAGTGTTTGTGGTCTGCAAGAGAGATAACATGAGTGGGTTAGCTGAGGTGACCAGGACAGACAGAGTGTTTGTGATCTGCAAGAGATAACATGATAACATGTTTGTGGTCTTAGTGAGTGGGTTAGCTGAGGTGACCAGGTCTGTCAGATCTAACTGCACATGACTGAAACTACAGCGATACAGGCCGTGTCCTGTGACAAACATGATGAAAAACATTTGTGTTGGAGCTTGGAGCTTGGAGCTTGGAGCCAGTAACGCTGGCTGAGCTGAGTAAGCTGATTGAAAAAGACACCCAATATTTCCTGTGACAAAATCAATTTATTCTCAGAATGATACAAAGAACAACCTGAGCCTCATAGCATAAATCTAAATTCTGGAGAGCCCTAGGCAAGTCTGGGTTGTTCATATAAGTAATAATGCCAGAGATTTGGTTCCAAAAAGAAAAATCACTGCTGAGCTGAAATGGTGGACTCCCAGTCGCTTTCTCTGAAACTTCTTCCGTTCTCAGGTACACAGGAGAACAGACCTTAATGAAAGCTCATAACTGTAATGAAATTGAATATGTTTCTTTCATTTTCTGTCCCAGAACTCCTTTCATGCTTCACTGCATTTCCTGATTTGAGTTGAGAAAAAAAACAAGGTGCAGAAGGGGAGAGAAGTTTTGTCGGCATAAATGACGTAGGGGTTTCATAAGTCTGAACATCAAGCGGGATTCAGGCTCGGCATGCCTGGTTCTAATCAATGTCATTTATCTGCATTTCCTAGGCAAAAAAGCAGAAAACATTCTTATTAAACTGTGATCATGACACATATTTGATATCTATCAGCTGTACAGTGTCTAATCTCTCTCATTCGTGTTCACACAGTGACAATGATCATCCTCATCATGTCCTTGTTGCTGCATTTAACATGCTCTCTGATCCTCAGTCACTTAGCATAGAGCGTGTTGGCGTATTGCTTTTCAGTCAGATCAGAGTCTGTGGGATGGAGTTTCAACCTTATGGATGCCCATTAAGGCCATGCCAGAGTGTCTTCTGCGTGTCGCCTATTTGTTGAGCAGATTGTCTCTTTTATTCATGAGATTGCCCTTTGAGTGTGTTTCCTTAAGTGTATTCTCCAGCCCATGGAGAACTCAAGGTTCTCCATCACTGTATCAGGGTTCCACTCCCACCGTCATACTGCTGTGTTCCCTTATCTTCTCAGACGGGGAAGCAGCTCCCACCATCACTGTCATATGTGACTCGTTTCAGGAAACTATGCGTATGTTGCACGTCACTACTTCACAGGAGAGGCATTTGAACGTATTACATTTTTTGTTGTTGCAGATATGCCTTCTGCAACATGTGAACTTTCATGTGCCTTAATAACAAATTTGTATGTCATCTGTAAATACAAATACACTTGTTAAACTATGAGACTAGTTGGTTTAGCCACAGAAAAGTCAGGAACCTTCCCACTAGCCATGATTGGCTGAGATAATGGATGGGCTGAACATGCCAAGAGAGGAGTTTGGATTGGTCTGCCATGTAGCACGCTTCTGTCTATCACATGAGCTGCTCAGTATGTCTAGTAGATAATCCTTGGTACTGCGGCTGTTTTAAAATATATAACATTAGCCATAGAGAACTGAAAAAGTGTTGCTACTGCTCTCAACAACATTGCTTCCCAGAATTTAGCAGCCTCTATCGACAATGTGGGAAAAAGTTGTCATGGACTAACGTTACTTTATGGTTGACTGGAGTAACTTAGCACAACAAAGGCTAAACAAGCTGTAGCTACAGATATAAGTTTAGAATTTTGTCAGGAATTGTTTTCATTACAAGTTTAAGTTGTACTGTTAGCTTAGCTAGCTAGCAACATTACGTGTATGATCTGTGTAGTTGTCACGGCTGTCGTTGAAGGAAGACCAAAGCGCAGCGTGATGAGCGTACATTTTCCTTTTCTTTAAAATGTCGCCAACAAAACAACAAACGAAAGAAACAACCGTGAAGCTTACAGGACATTAGTGCTACAAACACCAAAGGTGCGGACTCCGGCCGCAAAACCTGAACCTATAGGGGAGGGTCTGGGTGGGCATCTATCCGCGGTGGCGGCTCTGGTGCGAGACATCACACCCTGACCTAACCAAATAGAGAAATAAAACGTCTCTAAGGTCAGGGAGTGACAGTAGTAATTTTATCAATGTCTCAGGAAGCCATTTGCATTCCTAGTTATTACCTAATGTTAGCTAGCTAGATAACATTGAACCTAGTTTTCATAGATTCATACTCCATACTTCATGGATGGTGGCTACCTATGCCAATCCCTTTGTACTGTATCTATGGGTTGGGATTATGGTCAATTAACTAGCTAGCTAGCTATATGTCTAAACAAAAGACTTCACTTTGAAAGAAAATGAGTAAATGACCCATCAAGTTAGCCAGGTGTGTCTGGAGATGATTATAGCATTTCTTTCCCATGACCCATCAATTTAGACAAGTGCCTGGGTAAAATCATCTCATAATAATACAACTATTTATACAATAATTGTATCTGGACACTTTCAAAGTCAGATTAGGATATAGGCCAAGGGCGTTTTCGAGTTTTCCTTCTTGTAGACTACTACTTTCACTACTTTCAGTCTTGAAATATGTGGTTGCTAAGAGGTTGTGAACTATGAACTAACAAACAAGAGCTCTCCAGCAGGGTGCACCAAAACATTCAAGGGCCATTTAATCAAACGTTCACGTTACACTTTTGAGAAATACTTTCCCCATTGTTCCTCAACTGTAGTATATGATATACCATTTTGTAACTTTGAGTCTCTACTTTTACCCAATGTAAAAAAATACAAATAAACACAATTTCAAATTGGGTCACATATTGCTGTGTTCCCTTTTTCATGTCTCACGATGAGGAGCTCCCAGCAGCACTTTTGCTTAGAGAACAAGTGGATGAGTATTACTCAGTATTGCATGTACACCTGATTTGGACAACAATAGCTTGGAGGTTCATGGTTAACAAGATGCATTGCTCTCTGGCTTTTATTTGTTTTATTTGAACTTTATTTAAACAAGTAAGTCATTGACAATACATTCTCTTTTACAATAACGACTTACTAAAATAGGGTAATAACTGTGCAGCAAAAAAAAAACTCCATGCAATAATAGAAATAGCCTAAAAAAACATATTTGCAACACATAGCGTTAAAAAAACATATTTGCAACACAGAGCGTTAAAAAAAACATATTTGCAACACATAGCGTTAAAAAACAAACATATTTGCAACACGTAGCATTAAAAAAACAAACAGGGGACACAAATAATAGCTACTGACTCTAAAAGCAGTCACAGGGTGGATAACCAGGTCATGTAAACTGATAATGAAACTAGGGATGGAGATTAATTGGTTGAGTTTTAAATCATGTTAGAGTTTATTCAGTCAGTAGCAGCAGAGTGTTGAAATGTTTTGAAGACAGAGTTGGAGCAGGATGGCAGAACAGAAGGGAGATGTAGTTAGTAGAGCGTAGGCTGTAGGAGGACTGGGAGAAGGAGAGGAGTTGAACATCGACAAGGTCTTACTAAAAAAAACATTCATTTAAACAACTTTTGTTGGAGTTGAAGTTGCTACACTGTTCAGAAAAAATCTGAGTTCAGACAGAAGGAAATGGCTGAAAAGATATGAAAAGGTTGAGGAAGAACAAAGCCAGTCATACCTTTACTGGCTCGAAGCTAATTATCTTAGCAACAGGGGCTTAGTTGTGGCGAAGACATTAAGGGCTACTGTACCCTACCATGCTCATTTTCCAATCCAAGCTAATTTTCACCCATTCCAGTGTATTATCGTTCATCTTATACAAGTAATGAGGGAACCACTGCTGTGGGGTCTGACTGGGACCCAGGAAGCTAATAGCACCTCTGGAAATGCAAGGAAACGCACTGTGGAGCTGGAATTACACTGGCTCCCTCCCCTTGGCATGAACAATAGCTCATTTCTAAATCAACGCAGATCTCCCCTAAAAGCACCACTGACTAAGATATGAGCCTCCATTAGTAAACCATTGTCAAGATATATGAAATGCAGCCAGTCTTAATGACACACTGTAAACCACTATACCACTGGAGTACCACTAAGGCTCATAGCAGAGATCTGGAGGAGGACAGAACAACTCCTATTCTTGTTCTATATCCTGGATTGTGCTGGAGACAATACTGCACTACAGGGCCAGTAGAGGCAGGAAGGCCATTGGGCCAAGATGAGATTATGACCCACGGCTGCAGTGTTCTGAGGCCAAGTCCTTTTCGATGCTGTACTTCAACAGATAACCATATCAATGCCGCATGGCCATACATGAGGCAGAAGCAGCCAGAGAGCATTTCTCATGGGAAGAGGTCTCTGTAGTCCTGAGGAGATACAGGACTGGCCTGCTCACAAACTACATGGAAACATAAATGCTCTGCTTGCCCTCTCCTCAGAAAGGCAATGATGGAGACTCATGGTGCCAACAAGTGTTCCCCAGCAGGACTTCTGATATTTGTTTATTTTTACCCCTTTTTCACGGTATCCAATTGGAAGTTACAGTCTTGTCTCATTGCTGCAACTCCCGTACGGACTCGGGAGAGGCGAAGGTCGAGAGCCGTGGATCCTCCAAAACACAGCCCAGCCAAGCCGCACTGCTTCTTGACACAATGCCCTCTTAACCCGGAAGCCAGCCTCACCAATGTGACAGAAGAAACACCCCGTACACCTGGCGACTGTGTCAGTGTGCATTGCGCCCGGCCTGCCACAGGAGTCGCTAGAGCGCAATGGGACAAGAACATCCCTGCTGGCAAAACCCTCCCATAACCTGGACGACGCTTGGTCAATTGTGCACTGCCCCATGGGTCTCCTGAACCAGGATCTCTAGTGCCACAGATAGCACTGTGATGCAGTGGCTTAGACCACTGCACCACTCGGGAGGCCCTATATAAAAATACTTTTTTTTTACGCTGATTTTAACTTTGTTTGTCCATAGCTGTTTTCAGTCATTTCCTATGACCAAAAACAGCTTCTGGACATCAGAACAGCAATAAATAACTTTGATTTGGATGAAAATGCCCCTAATCCCCGGAACTCGAAAGAGGAAGCGGAGAAAGAGAAGCAAGCAAGGCAATACTTACATAAGTATTCACAACCCTGAGTCAATAATTTGTAGAAGCACCTTTGGCAGTGATTAAAGCTGCAAGTCTTTCTGGGTAAGTCTCTAAGAGCTTTCCACACCTGGATTGTGCAACATTTTCCCATTATTCTTCATAAAATTATTCAGATTGTGTCAAATTGGTTGTTGATCATTGCTAAATAACAATTATCAGGCCTTGCCATAGATTTTCAAGCAGATTTAAGTCAAAACTGTAACTCGGCCATTCAGGAACATTCACTCTTCTTGGTAAGCAACTCCAGTGTTGACTTGGCCTTGTGTTCTAGGTTATTGTCCTGCTTAAAGGTAAATTCATCTCCCAGTGTCTTCTGGAAATCAGACTGAACCAGGTTTTCCTCTAGGATTTGCCTGTGCTTAGCTTCATTCCGTTTTTGTGTTCTTAAACTCCCCAGTCCTTAACTATGACAAGCATACCCATAACATGATGCAGCCACTACTATGCTTGAAACTATGGAGAGTGGTACTCAGTAATGTGTTGTATTGGATTTGCCCCAGACATAACGTTTTGTATTCAGGACAAAAAGTGAATTGCTTTGCCAAATGTTTTGAAATATCACTTTAGTGCCTTGCTCCAAATAGGATGCATGTTTCAGAATATTTTCATTCTGTAGAGGCCTCCTTCTTTTCACTCTGTCAATTAGATTAGTATTGGTGTCACACCTGCTCCCCGCTTCCCCTCCCTTGCGCTCGAGGGCAACAGGCTACGCTTCTTAACATGCACCTGTCACCATCATTATGCACAGCAGTGCTCATTGGACTCACCTGGACTCCTTCACTTTGTTGATTAACCCCTGTATATCTGTCTGTTCCTCGTGGTGTTCCCTGTGTCCGCATTAATTGTTGTTATGTGTTCCTGTCCAGAAGCTGTTCCTGTTCGGTTTCATGTCTGTCAGCTATTAAACCTTCACTCCCTGTAACTGCTTCTCATCTCCTGTGTCGATCCTTACAATTGTGGAGTAACTACAATGTTGTCAATCCATCCTCAGTTTTCTCCTTTCACAGCCATTTAACTCTGGAACTGTTTTAAAGTCACAAATGGCTTCATGGTGAAATCCCTGAGCGGTTTCCTTCCTCTCCGGCAACTGAGTTAGGAAGGACACTTGTATCTTTGTAGTGACTAGGTGTATTCATACACCATCCAAAGTGTAATTAATAACTTCACCAAGCTCAAAAGGATATTCAATATGTGCTTTTTAACTTTTAACCATCTACCAATAGGTGCCCCTCTTTGCGAGGCATTAGAAAACCTCCCAGGTCTTTGTGGTTTAATCTGTGTTTGAAATTCACTGATCGACTTACATTTAATTGTATATGTGCGGTACAGAGATGAGGTAGTCATTCAAAAATCATGTTAAACACTTTTATTGCAAATAGAGTGAGCACATGCAAATTTTGTGACTTTTTAAGCAAATCTTTACTCCTGAACTTACATAGGCTTGCCATAACAAAGTGGTAGAATACTTATTGGCTCAAGACATTTTAGCTTCTAATTTCTAATTAGTTTGTAAAAACAAAAATTGAACGAAGAGACACACCCCTCCTCACAATGAGAAGCTAATCATTACTAGAAGCATGATCATTACCCAAAGGCAACTCTAAAATGTGCAGTTTTGTCACACAACACAATAACACAGATTTCTCAAGTTTTGAGGGGAGCGTGCAATCGGCATGCTGACTGCAGGAATGTCCACCAGAGCTGCTGCCAGAGAATTCATTGTTTATTTCTCTACCATAAACCGCATGCAACGTTGTTTTAGAGAATTTGTCAGTAAGTCCAACAGGCATCACAATGCAGACAGACCACGTATAACCATGCCAGCCCAGGACCTCCACATCCGGCTTCTTCAGCTGCGAAGTGGTGTGAGATGACCCACCCGGATAGCTGATGAAACCGTGGGTTTGCACTACAGAATCATTTCTGCAAAAACTGTCAGAAACAGTCTCAAGGAAGCTCATCAGCGTGCCTGTCGTCCTCACCAGCGTCTTAACCTGACTGCATTTCGTCATAACCGACTTCAGTGGGCAAATGCTCACCTTCGATAGTCACTCGCAGGCTGGAGAAGTGTGCCCTTCATGTATGAATCCTGGTTTCAACTGTACCGGGCAGATGGCAGACATGTATGGTGTCGTGTGGGTGAGCAGTTTGCTGATGTCAACGTTGTGAACAGAGTGCACAATGGTGGAGGTGGGGTTATGGTAGGAGCAGGAATAAGCTACTGACAATGAACACAATTGCATTTTATCGATGGCAACTTGAATCCACAAAGATAACGTGACTAGATCCTGAGGCCGATTGTCATGCCATTCATCCACCGCCATCACCTCATGTTTCAGAATGACAATGCATTGTCACAAGGACCTGTAAACAATTCCTGAAAACTGAAAATGTCCCAGTTCTTCCTTTGTCTGCATACAAACCAGATGTCACCCATTCAGCTCCGGACCGACGTGTACAACAGCGTGTTCCAGTTCTTCCTTTGTCTGCATACAAACCAGATGTCACCCATTCAGCTCCAGACCGACGTGTACGACAGCGTGTCCCAGTTCTTCCTTTGTCTGCATACAAACCAGATGTCACCCATTCAGCTCCGGACCGACGTGTACGACAGCGTGTTCCAGTTCTTCCTTTGTCTGCATACAAACCAGATGTCACCCATTCAGCTCCGGACCGACGTACGACAGCGTGTCCCAGTTCTTCCTTTGTCTGCATACAAACCAGATGTCACCCATTCAGCTCCAGACCGACGTGTACGACAGCGTGTTCCAGTTCTTCCTTTGTCTGCATACAAACCAGATGTCACCCATTCAGCTCCGGACCGACGTGTACGACAGCGTGTTCCAGTTCTTCCTTTGTCTGCATACAAACCAGATGTCACCCATTCAGCTCCGGACCGACGTGTACGACAGCGTGTCCCAGTTCTTCCTTTGTCTGCATACAAACCAGATGTCACCCATTCAGCTCCGGACCGACGTGTACGACAGCGTGTTCCAGTTCTTCCTTTGTCTGCATACAAACCAGATGTCACCCATTCAGCTCCGGACCGCGTGTACGACAGCGTGTCCCAGTTCTTCCTTTGTCTGCATACAAACCAGATGTCACCCATTCAGCATGCTCCGGACTGACGTGTACGACAGCGTGTCCCAGTTCTTCCTTTGTCTGCATACAAACCAGATGTCACCCATTCAGCATGCTCCGGACCGACGTGTACGACAGCGTGTTCCAGTTCTTCCTTTGTCTGCATACAAACCAGATGTCACCCATTCAGCATGCTCTGGACCGACGTGTACGACAGCGTGTTCCAGTTCTTCCTTTGTCTGCATACAAACCAGATGTCACCCATTCAGCATGCTCCGGACCGACGTGTGCGACAGCGTGTTCCAGTTCTTCCTTTGTCTAAATACAAACCAGATGTCACCCATTCAGCATGCTCTGGACCGACGTGTACGACAGCGTGTTCCAGTTCTTCCTTTGTCTGCATACAAACCAGATGTCACCCATTCAGCATGCTCTGGACCGACGTGTACGACAGCGTGTTCCAGTTCTTCCTTTGTCTGCATACAAACCAGATGTCACCCATTCAGCATGCTCCGGACCGACGTGTACGACAGCGTGTCCCAGTTCTTCCTTTGTCTGCATACAAACCAGATGTCACCCATTCAGCATGCTCCGGACCGACGTGTACGACAGCGTGTCCCAGTTCCCGACAATATCCTGCAACTTCGCACAGCCATTGAAGAGGAGTGGGACAACATTTCACAGGCCACAATCAACAGCCTGATAAACTCTATGTGGTGGAGATGTGTCTCGCTGCATAAGGCAAATGGTCACACCAGATACCGACTGGTTTTCTGATCCACACCCCTACTGTTTTTAAGGTTATCTGCATATCTGTTTTCCCAGTCATGTGAAATCCATAGATTAGGATCTAATGAATTTATTTACATTGACTGATTTCCTCATATGAACTGTAACTCAGTAAAATCTTTGAAATTGTTGCACGTTGTGTTTATATTTTTGTTCAGTGTAGTCAACCAAATAGCTACCTCGAATATCGGCATTGACCCATTTTCACTAACTCTTTAGACGCATCACATACGCTGCTGATACTGTACATTATCTATCAAATCAAACTTTATTTGAATCATGCTCCTAATACAACAGGTATTACAACATTACCGTAAAATGCAACCAACAGTGCAGTTCAAGAAAGAGTTAAGAAAATATTTACCAAATAAACTAAAGTAAAAAATAGTAAAAAGCAACACAGTATTAACAATAATGAGGCTTTATACAGGGAGTACCAGTACAGAGTCAATGTGGAGGCTATATACAGGGAGTACCAGTACAGAGTCAATGTGGAGGCTATATACAGGGGGTACCGGTACAGAGTCAATGTGGAGGCTTTAAACAGGGGGCCAGTACAGAGTCAATGTGGAGGCTATATACAGGGGGTACCAGTACAGAGTCAATATGGAGGCTATATACAGGGGTACCAGTACAGAGTCAATGTGGAGGCTATATACAGAGGGCACCGGTACAGAGTCAATGTGGAGGCTATATACAGGGGAGACGGTACAGAGTCAATGTGGAGGCTATATACAGGGAGTACCGGTACAGAGTCAATGTGGAGGCTATATACAGGGGAGTACCGGTACAGAGTCAATGTGGAGGCTATACAGGGGTGGAGGCTATATACGGGTACAGAGTCAATGTGGAGGCTATATACAGGGGTACCTGTACAGAGTCAATGTGGAGGCTATATACAGGGGGTACCTGTACAGAGTCAATGTGGAGGCTATATACAGGAGTACCGGTACAGAGTCAATGTGGAGGCTATATACAGGAGGTACTGGTACAGAGTCAATGTGGAGGCTATATACAGGGGGTACCTGTACAGAGTCAATGTGGAGGCTATATACAGGGAGGTACCGGTACAGAGTCAATGTGGAGGCTATATACAGGGGAGTACCGGTACAGAGTCAATGTGGAGGCTATATACAGGGAGTACCGGTACAGAGTCAATGTGGAGGCTATATACAGGGAGTACCAGTACAGAGTGAATATGTGGAGGCTATATACAGGGGTACCAGTACAGAGTCAATGTGGAGGCTATATACAGAGGGTACCAGTACAGAGTCAATGTGGAGACAGAGGGTGGTACTGAGTCAGGAGACTATTACGGTACAGAGTCAATGTGGAGGCTATATACAGGGTATTACGGTACAGAGTCAATGTGGAGGCTATATACAGGGGGTACCGGTACAGAGTCAATGTGGAGGCTATATACAGGGGGTACCGGTACAGAGTCAATGTGGAGGCTATATACAGGGGTACCGATACCGAGTCAATGTGCTGGGGTACAGGTTAGTCGAGGTAATTTGTACATGTAGGTGGGGGTAAAGTGATTATGCATAGATAATAAACAGCGAGTAGCAGCAGTGTACATGTAGGTGGGGGTAAAGTGACTATGTATAGATAATAAACAGCGAGTAGCAGCAGTGTAAAAAGAATGGAGGGGGGTGGAGGTGTCAATGTAAATAGTGGCCATTTGATGAATTGCTCAGCAGTTTTATGGCATGAGGGTAGAAGCTGTAAAGGAGCCTTTTGGTCTTAGACATTTGGTCCTACCGCTTGCCGTGCGGTGGCGGAGAGAACAGTCTATGACTTGGGTGATTTCCTCTGACACCGCCTAGTATATAGGTCCTAGATGGCAGGAAGCTTGTCCCCTGTAATGTACTGGGCTGTACGCACTACCCTCTGTAATGCCTTATGGTCAGATGCCGAGCAGTTGCCATACCAGGTGGTCAGGATGCTCTCAATGGTGCAGCTGTAGAATTTTTGAGGATCTGGGGACCCATGCCAAATCTTTTCAGTCTCCCGAGGGGGAAAAGGTGTTGTCATGTCCTCTTCACGACTGTCTTGGTGCGTTTGGACGATGATAGTTAGTTGGTGATAAGAACACCAAGGAACTTGAAACTCTCGACCTGCTCCGCTACAGGCCCGTCAATGTTAATGGGGGCCTGTTCGGCCCTCCTTTTCCTGTATCCATGATCAGCTCCTTTGACTTGCTCACATTGAAGGAGGGATGGTTGTTTGTATTTGTATTTATTATGGATCCCCATTAGCTGCTGCCAAAGCAGCAGTTACTCTTCCTGGGGTCCAACTAAATTTAAGGCAGTTTATACAATTTTAAAAACATTACAATACATTCACAGATTTTACAACACACTGTGTGCCCTCAGGCCCCTACTCCACCACTACCACATATCTACAGTACTAAATCCATGTGTGTGTATAGTGCGTATGTTATCGTGGGTGTGTGTGTGTGTATAGTGCGTATGTTATCGTGGGTGTGTGTGTGTGTATGCATATGTCTGTGCCAATGTTTATGTTGCTTCACAGTCCCCGCTGTTCCATAAGGTGTTTTTTTTGTCTATTTTCTAAATCTAATTTTACTGCTTTCGTCAGTTACCTGATGTGGAATAGAGTTCCATGTAGTCATGGCTCTATGTAGTACTGTGGAATAGAGTTCCATGTAGTCATGGCTCTATGTAGTACTGTGGAATAGAGTTCCATGTAGTCATGGCTCTATGTAGTACTGTGTGCCTCCCATAGTCTGTTCTGGACTTGGGGATGTCCACGCCCTGGTTGAGGTATTTTATGTTTATCTTCATTTATTTGGTCAGGCCAGGGTGTGGCATGGGGTTTTTGTATGTGGTGTGTTGGTATTGGGTTTGTAGCTTAGTGGGGTGTTCTCGTTAAGTCTATGGCTGTCTGAAGTGGTTCTCAATCAGAGGCAGGTGTTTATCGTTGTCTCTGATTGGGAACCATATTTAGGGCAGCCATATTCTTTGTGTGTTTCGTGGGTGATTGTCCTTAGTGTCCTTGTTCCTGTATCTGTGTTAGTTTTCACTAGTATAGGCTGTTTCGGTTTTCGTTACGTTCTTTGTTTGTAGTGTTTGTATTTAGATTTGTGTTACGTTTTTGTTCATTAACCTCTTGAAACTCTAGGGGCGCTATATCATTTTTGGATAAAAAGACGTGCCCGTTCTAAGTGCAATATTTTGTCACAAAAAGATGCTCGACTTTGCATATAATTGGTAGCTTTGGAAAGAAAAACACTCTGACGTTTCCAGCTACAGGCAAAACCAAGATGAAACGGCATCCAGCAAATGAGCAGGATTTTTGAGGCTCCGTTTTCCATTGTCTCCTTATATGGCTGTGAATGCGAGAGGAATGAGTCTGCCCTTTCTGTCGTTTCCCCAAGGTGTCTGCAGCATTGTGACGTATTTGTAGGCATATCATTGGAAGATTGACCATAAGAGACCACATTTACCAGGTGTCCGCCCGGTGTCCTGCGCGAAATTGGTGCGCAAACCTCAGCTGCAAGTATTTTTCCATGGAATTCAGAGAAGAAAGCAGGCTTCCACGAACGATATATCAATGAAGAGATATGTGAAAAAACACCTTGAGGATTGATTCCAAACAACGTTTGCCATGTTTCGGTCGATATTATGGAGTTAATTCGGAAAAAGTTTGACGTTGTTGGTGACTGAATTTTCGGTTCGTTTCGGTAGCCAAATGTGATGTACAAAACGGAGCGATTTCTCCTACACAAAGATGCTTTCATGTTGCGTGCTAAATGCTACTCTTACACAAATTAGTGAATAGCGATGGTTCAAAAGCATATTTTGAAAATCTGAGATGACAGTGTTGTTAAGAAAAGGCTAAGCTTTAGAGCAGGCGCATTATTTTCATTTTATTTGCGATTTTCAGAAATCGTTAACTTTACATTATGCTAATGAGCTTGAGGCTATAACTGTATACAGGTTTTTTTCATAGCCAAACGTGAACAAAACTGAGCGATTTGTCCTACACAAATAATATTTCTTTGAAAAACTGAACATTTGCTATCTAACTGAGAGTCTCCTCATTGAAAACATCTGAAGTTCTTCAAAGGTAAATGATTTTATTTGAATTATTTTCTTGTTTTTGTGAAAATGTTGCTGGCTGAATTCTAGGCTAATAGCTATGTTAGCAATCAATACTCTTATACAAATGCTTGTTTAGCTATGGTTGAAAAGCATATTTTGAAAATCTGAGATGACAGTGTTGTTAACAAAAGTCTAAGCTTGAGAGCAAATATATTTATTTCATTTCATTTGCGATTTTCAGGAATAGTTAACGTTGCGTTATGCTAATGAGCTTGAGGCTATAAATAGAATCCCGGATCCGGGATTGCGACGCAACAGGTTAAACATGGATCGCAATCTACACGCTGCATTTTGGTCCGACTCTCTTTCACCGCATGAAAACCGTTACAGGGGACTGTGATGAGAACTCTTGTGGCATGTCTTGTGGGGTATGCATGGGTGTCCGAGCTGTGTGCCAGTAGTTTAGACAGACATAAATAAAAGTAGTGATGAAGTCAATCTCTCCTTCACTTTCAGCCAGGAGAGATTGACATGCATATTATTAATATTAGCTCTCTGTGAACATCCAAGGCCGTGCTGCTCTGTGTCACACGGAATGACGCTGGAGAGACGAAGCAGGTACGGGGAGTAAACATTTAATTATAACAGACAGAGACGAGGCAGGAACAGACTCAGAAACTAATTCAAAAGACAAAAACATTACAATGCAGCAGCGGAGAACAGAGCAGGAACTGACAAATATAGGGGAGGAAATAACAGGTGATAAGTGAGTCCAGGTGAGTCCAATAACGCTGAAGCGAGTGACGAGGGAGGGCAGGTGTGAGTGATAATGGCAGGAGCGTTTGAGGCAGGGTAATCTGGCGCCCTCACGTGACACCTTCTGAGCCAATTTTCCTTTTTTTGTGGCATCTGACCACACGACTAAGCAGTTGTCAAGGTGCGACAAAACTAGGGCCTGTAGGACCTGCCTTGTTGATAGTGTTGTTAAGAATTGCTTTATTATAGGCAGACTTCTCCCCATCTTAGCTACTACTGCATCAATATGTTTTGACCATGACAGTTTACAATCTAGGATTACTCCAAGCAGTTTAGTCATCTCAACTTGCACAATATCCAGATTATTTATTACAAGATTTAGTTGAGGTTTAGGGTGTAGTGAGTGTTTTGTTCCAAATACAATGGTTTTAGTTTTAGAAATACTTAGGGTTGACTGCCGCCCACCGCTGTAGAAGCCGACGTGTATAGTGTTGAGTCATCCGCATAAATGGACACTCTGCCTTCACTGAAAGTCAGTGAGGGGCCTAAACAGCTACCCTGTGGAATTCCTGATTCTATCTGGATTATATTTGAGAGGCTTCCATTAAAGAACACCCTCTGGGTTCTGTTAGACAAGTAACTCTTTATCCACATATTGATGCAGGGGGTGTAAAACCATAACACTTAAGTTTTCCCAGCAGCAGACTATGATCGATAATGTCAAAAGTCTAACAAGACTTCAGTGCAGGTCTCTGACCTCCTCCCTATAGGCTGGAGGTCTGTGACTTCCTCCCTATAAACTGTCTCATCGTTATCGGTAATCAGGCCTACACTGTTATGTCGTCAGCAAACTACAACATGATGGTGTTGGAGTCGTGTTTGGCACCACAGTCGTGGGTGAACAGGGAGTACAGGAGGGGACTAAGCTCGCACCCCTGAGGGGCCCCAGTGTTGAGGATCAGCATGGCAGACGTGTTGTTGTTCACCCTTACCACCTGGGGCGGCCCATCAGGAAGTCCAGGGAACAGGGACTATGGTGGTTTGCTTGAAACACATAGGTATTACAGACTCAGTCAGGGAGAGGTTGAAAATGTCAGTGAAGACACTTGCCAGTTGGTCTGCACATTCTTTAAGTATACGTCCTGGGAATCTGTCTGGCCCCGCGGCTTTGTGAATATTGACCTGTTTAAAGGTCTTGCTAACATCGGTTACCGACAGCGTTATCACACAGACGTCCTGAACAGCTGGTGCTCTCATGCATGCTGGTTGGGATATGTACGTACGGTCACTGTGGGGACGATGTCGTCGATGTACTTATTGATGAATCCGATGACTGAGGTGGTGTACTCCTCAATGCCATTGGATGAATAACAGAACATATTCCAGTCTGTGCTAGCAAAACAGTCCCGTAGTGTAGCATCCGCATCATCTGACCACATCCGTATTGAGCGAGTCACTAGTACTTCCTGCTTTAGTTTTTGCTTGTAAGCACGAATCAGGAGGATAGAATAATGGTCAGATTTGCCAAATGGAGGGTGAGGGAGAGCTTTGTATGCATCTCTGTGTGTGGAGTAAAGGTGGTCTAGAGTTTTTTTTTCCTGTGATTGCACATGTGACATGCTGGTAGAAATGCCAGCATTAAAGTCTCCGGCCACTAGGAGTGCCACTTCTAGATGAGCATTTTCTTGTTTTCTTATCCTGTTGTCTAGTCCTTTTCCCCTACCTCTATGTACATATCTACGTCAATTCCTTGTACCCCTGCACATGGACTCGGTACTGGTCCCCCATGTATATGGCCAAGTTATCGTTATGCATTGTGTAATTATTATTCATGTTATTCTCAAAAATTGAAGTGATATTATTTTTCCATTTCTCTCTGCATTGTTGGGAAGGGCCCGTAAGTAAGCATTTCACTGTTAGTCTACACCTGTTGTTTACGAAGCATGTGACAAACATTTGATTTGATTTAACACTAATCCAGACGCTTATACCAACACGAGCCATCAAACAGGCAAAGCATCAATACAGGACTAAGATTGAATCCTACTACGCTGGTTCTGACGCTCAACTGATGTGGCAGGGCTTGCAAACTATCATGGAGAAACACAGCCACGATCAGCCCAGCTACGCAAGCCTACCATCCGAGCTAAATGCCTTCTATGCTCACTTCGAGGTAAGCAACACTGAACCATGTATGAAAGCACCAGCTTTTCCGGACGACTGTGTGATCTCGCTCTCCGTTGCCGATGTAAGTAAGAACTATAAACAGGTTAACATTCACAAGGCCGTGGGGCCAGACTGAATACCAGGATGCGTACTCAGTGCTTGTGCTGACCAGCTGGCAAGTGTCTTCACTGACATTTTCAATCTATTCCTGACCTGGTCTGTAATACCAAATTGTTTCAAGCAGACCACCATAGTGCTCCAGAAAATTACGCATAGTGCCTAAATGACTATCGCTCCATAGCACTCACATTTATAGCGGTGAAATGTTTTGAAATGTTTTGAAAGACTGACACCCTGGAGTCACTTCAATTCTCATACCCCAACAAAGCCCCAGATGACGGGTCGAGAGCTTCAATTCTCATACCCCAACAGAGCCCCAGATGACGGGTCGAGAGCTTCAATTCTCATACCCCAACAGAGCCCCAGATGACGGGTCGAGAGCTTCAATTCTCATACCCCAACAGAGCCCCAGATGACGGGTCGAGAGCTTCAATTCTCATACCCCAACAGAGCCCCAGATGACGGGTCGAGAGCTTCCAATTCTCATACCCCAACAGAGCCCCAGATGACGGGTCGAGTTCATACCCCAACAGAGCACCAGATGACGGGTCGACAGAGCCCCAGATGACGGGTCGAGAGCTTCAATTCTCATACCCCAACAGAGCCCCAGATGACGGGTCGAGAGCCCCAGATCAATTCTCATACCCCAACAGAGCCCCAGATGACGGGTCGAGAGCTTCAATTCTCATACCCAACAGAGCATGACATACCCCAGATGGAAGGCTGACAGATTTGGCCCCAGATGACGGCCCTCATAAACAGAGCCCCAGATGACGGGTCGAGCTTCAATTCTCATACCCCAACAGAGCCCCAGATGACGGGTCGAGAGCTTCAATTCTCATACCCCAACAGAGCCCCAGATGACGGGTCGAGAGCTTCAATTCCTCTGTCACTAAGGAATTAACATGGTACACACACACCCACAGTTTTGAAGAGGGCATGACAGCTTTCTTCCCCCTTGGAAGGCTGAAAAGATTTGGCATGGGCCCTCAAAAATGTCACCGCACACAGAAACCAACAGGACCCTGAACAGCTTCTACCGCCAAGCCATAAGACTGTTAAACAGCTAATCATATGGCTACCCAGACTACATTGACCCTTTTTCTGCATGAAAACTCTTGCGCACACACACACACAAACACACACACACACAGTTGCCAAGTCACTTTACCCATACCTAATTGTACATAGCCACCTCAATTAACTTGTTTCTTTGCACAGCGACTCGGTCCAGGTACTCCCTCTATATAGCCATGTTATTACCTCGTTCCCCTGCACATCAGTCCAGGTACTCCCTGTATATAGCCATGTTATTACCTCGTTCCCCTGCACATCAGTCCAGGTACTCCCTCTATATAGCCACGTTATTACCTCGTTCCCCTGCACACCAGTCCAGGTACTCCCTGTATATAGCCATGTTATTACCTCGTTTCCCTGCACATCAGTCCAGGTACTCCCTGTATATAGCCATGTTATTACCTCGTTTCCCTGCACATCAGTCCAGGTACTCCCTGTATATAGCCACGTTATTACCTCGTTCCCTGCACATCAGTCCAGGTACTCCCTGTATATAGCCATGTTATTACCTCGTTCCCCTGCACATCAGTCCAGGTACTCCCTGTATATAGCCATGTTATTACCTCGTTCCCCTGCACATCAGTCCAGGTACTCCCTGTATATAGCCATGTTATTACCTCGTTCCCCTGCACATCAGTCCAGGTACTCCCTGTATATAGCCATGTTCGTTTTTGAACTTGTCATTGCTACTCACTCTGTATGTATTCCTTATGTCACTATTTCTGTTGTTTTACGAAGCATGTGACAAATACCATTTGATTTTATTTGAATGGTGTGCTCATGGCTTACGGGTGACATCAGCATTGAGGGGCATTCTCCATAGCAATTATTGTGAGTCTCCCTTACTGAATCTCACACCGCCACACTTCCAGGTTTTGTATTCACTCAACACGAGGAAGATCGTCAAGGTTAAACTTGAATGTACTCAAACTACTTCTTTGAAATGTTCTAAAAGTTGAGGTCACTCGACCACCAATGAAGTTCCCAGCACTGCCTTACATTATTTTTCTTCGCATAGTGAATTATTCACACATGTCGTATGGTTCAGAAAAGATAACAAGTTTAAAGTATTGAGCTAATCAAATGTGATGACGTGTGCTTCCTTAACCCATCTGTGAACACGTCTTGAATGCCTTGTGTCAACTGCTCATTAGCGCAATTGTGGCAAAGTACATGCAAACATAAACATATTATGGGGCGGCAGGGTAGCCTAGTGGTTAGAGTGTTGGACTAGTAACTGAAAGGTTGCAAGTTCAATCCCTAAGCTGACAAGGTACAAATCTGTCATTCTGCCCCTGAACAGGCAGTTAACCCACTGGTCCCGGTAGGCCATCATTGAAAATAAGAATTTGTTCTTAACTGACTTGCCTGGTAAAATAAAAAATAATGCTATTCATGATTCTTTGTAATGAAGAAGGTAACTTACAAAATAATGTAAACACTTGAGTAAATTCGGGACACAAAGTAATTGCTTTCACATAGGTGTGGTTCCTGAGTTAATTAAGCAATTAAAAAATGGGGAAAAACAACATTTTATTTAACCCTTATTTTACAAGGTAAGTTAACTTAGAACACATTCTCATTTACAGCAATGACCTGGGGAATAGTTATAGGGGAGAGGAGGTGGATGAATGAGTCAATTCACATTAACATCCCGGCATCTATAAAAAAAATGGTGGGCAGGCAAAAGAAAATGGTGATTATTGTGGCTACCATGGCTATGCCCCATAGGAAGACAATGCCCTAATCCACAGGGAACAAGTGATCATTAAAATGGTTTGACGAGCATGGAAACTATGTAAACCATATGCCATGGCAGTCTCAGTCTCAGTCACCACATCTCAACCCAATTGAATACTTATGGGAGATTCTGGAATGGTGCCTGAGACAGATTGTTCCACCACCATCAACCAAACACCAAATTATGGAAGAATGGTGTCGCGTCCCCTCCAATAGAGTTCCAGATATTTCAAAATTCAGGGCAATTTCCAGAAATCCTGGTTGGATTTTCCCAGATTTCCTGCTTATTCCCTCATGATTCCGGGATTGTCACACCTTGGTTATAGTATTTTGTGTTTTAGTTAATTAGTTGGTCAGGCCAGGGTGGGACATGGGTTTATGTTATTGTGTTGTCGTATTGTTTTTTTTTTGTAGGCATTGGGATTGTGGTTGATAAGGGGTGTGTTTAGTTTAGGTTTGGCTGCCTGAAGCGGTTCTCAATCAGAGTCAGGTGATTCTTGTTGTCTCTGATAGGGAACCGTATTTAGATAGCCTGGGTTTCACTGTGTATTTCGTGGGTGATTGTTCCTGTCTCTGTGTAGTTTCACCAGATAGGTTTCACGTTCCGTTTTGTCACTTTGTATTTATTAGTTATTTCATGTATAGTTCTGTTTTTCCTTCATTAAAAACATGAGTAACCAACACGCTGCATTTCGGTCCGACTCTCATTCAACAAACGAAGAACGCCGTTACAGAATCACCCACCACACACGGACCGAGCAGCGTGTTAACAGGCAGGAGCCACAGAAAAGGCAACAGAAGCAGCTTCAGTGGGAGAGGCTGCACCACTTGGAGAATTGGACATGGGAGGAAGAACTGGACGGAAAAGGACCCTGGGCTCAGCCTGGTGAATATCGCCGCCCAAGGAGGAACTAGAGGCGGCTAAAGCGGAGAGGCGCTGGTATGAGGAGGCAGCACGGCGACGTGGATGGAAGCCCGGGAATCAGCCCCAAAAATTTCTTGGGGGGGCTTTCAGGGAGTATGGCTACGCCAGGTAGGAGACCTGTGCAAACTCCCTGTGCTTACCGGGGGCTAGAGAGACCGGGCAGGCACCGTGTTATGCAGTGGTTCGCACGGTGTCCCCAGTGCGGGTGCATAGCCCGGTGCGGTATATTTCAGCTCCGCGTATCGGCCGAGCTAGATTGAGCGTCGAGCCAAATGCCATGAAGCCGGCTCTAAGCATCTGGTCCCCAGTGCGTCTCCTTGGGCCGGCTTACATGGCACCAGCCTTGCGCTCGGTGTCTCCGGTTTGCCTACATAGCCCAGTGCGGGCTATTCCACCTCGCCGCACTGGGAGGGCGACCGAGAGTATTCAACCGGGTAAGGTTGGGCAGGCTCGGTGCTCAAGAGCTCCAGTGCGCCTGCACGGTCCGGTCTATCCAGTACCACCTCCACACCCCAGCCCTCCGGTAGCAGATCCCCGCACCAGGCTTCCTGTGCGCGTCTTCGGCCCAATACCACCAGTGCCAGCACCACGCATCAGGCCTACAGTGCGCCTCGCCTCTCCTGCGCTGTCGGAGTCTCCCGCCTGTTCAGCGCTTCTAGAGCCTTCCTCCTCTACAGCGCTGCCGGAGCCTCCTGCCTGTTCGGAGCAGCCTGAGCTGCCAGTCTGCATGGAGCAGCTAGAGCTGCCAGTCTGCATGGAGCAGCTAGAGCTGCCAGTCTGCAAGGAGCTGCCAGTCTGCAAGGAGCTGCCAGTCTGCAAGGAGCTGCCAGTCTGCATGGGGCAGCCAGAGCTGCCAGTCTGCATGGAGCAGCCAGAGCTGCCAGTCTGCTTGGAGCAGCCAGAGCTGTCAGTCTGCTTGGAGCAGCCAGAGCTGCCAGTCTGCAAGGAGCTGCCAGTCTGCAAGGAGCTGCAAGTCTGCAAGGAGCTGCCAGTCTGCAAGGAGCTGCCAGTCGGCAAGGAGCTGCCAAAGCTGTTAGTCTGCATGGAACAGTCAGAGCTGTCAGTCTGCAAGAAGCCGCCGGAGCTGTCAATATGCATGGAGCAGCCAGAGCTGCCAGTCAGCATGGAGCAGCCAGAGCCGTCAGTCAGCATGAAGCAGCCAGAGCCGTCAGTCTGCCAGGATCCGCCAGTCAGCCAGACTCTTCCGGATCTGCCAGTCAGCCAGACTCTTCCGGATCTGCCAGTCAGCCAGACGCTTCCGGATCTGCCAGTCAGCCAGACGCTTCCGGATCTGCCAGTCAGCCAGACGCTTCCCGGATCTGCCAGTCAGCCAGACGCTTCCAGATCTGCCAGTCAGCCAGACTCTTCCAGATCTGCCAGTCAACCAGACTCTTCCAGATCTGCCAGTCAACCAGACTCTTCCAGATCTGCCAGTCAACCAGACTCTTCCAGATCCGCTAGTCAACCAGACTCTTCCAGATCCGCCAGTCAGCCAGGATCTTCCAGATCTGCTAGTCAACCAGACACTTCCAGATCTGCTAGTCAACCAGACTCTTCCAGATCCGCCAGTCAGCCAGGATCTGCCAGAACTGCCAGCCAGCCAGGATCTGCCGGATTCAGCTGCCTGGCTGGGCTGCCCCTCAGTCCCGAGCTGCCCCTCAGTCCCGAGCTTCCCCTCAATCCCGAGCTTCCCCTCAGTCCCGAGCTGCTTCAGTCCCGAGCTGCCCCTCAGTTACGAGCTACTCCTCAGTTCAGTGGGGTTCTGGGTGAGGACTATTAGGCCATGGTCGGCGGCGGGGTGGATTATCCCAGGATGCGAAGGGGAGGAACTATGACATTTATGGAGTGGGGTCCACGTCCCGAGCCGGAACCGCCACCATGGACAGACGCCCACCCGGACCCTCCCTATGGTTTTGAGGTGCGTCCGGGAGTCCGCACCTAGGCGAGGGGTTCTGTCACGCCTTGGTCTTAGTATTTTGTGTTTTAGTTAATTAGTTGGTCAGGCCAGGGTGACATGGGTTTATGTTATTGTGTTGTCATATTGTTTTTTTTGTAGGCATTGGGATTGTGGTTGATTAGGGGTGTGTTTAGTTTAGGTTTGGCTGCTGAAGCGGTTCTCAATCAGAGTCAGGTGATTCTTGTTGTCTCTGATAGGGAACCGTATTTAGGTAGCCTGGGTTTCACTGTGTATTTCGTGGGTGATTGTTCCTGTCTCTGTGTAGTTTCACCAGATAGGCTGTAATTAGGTTTCACGTTCCGTTTTGTTGTTTTGTATTTATTAGTTATTTCATGTATAGTTCCGTTTGTCCTTCATTAAAAAACATGAGTAACCAACACGCTGCATTTCGGTCCGACTCTCATTCAACAAACGAAGAACGCCGTTACAGGGATCCTCCATCCGGGATTTTGGGAAAACCAGTGAATTTATTGAAAGTTCCAGGAATTTTGCAACCCTAGTCCAGACACTAGTTCTGTCTTGTTCTGGACCACTGCCTATTATGACACTTTATGTTGGTGTTTCATTTATTTTGGCAGTTACCTGTATATGTGTATACTACAAGCATTGACCCTCAGAGATCAAAGGGACAAGCATCTAAAGGTAAGAATCATTGCATTTCACATAGCTAACACGTATCTATCAAATAGGCCTATCTATAACCAAAAGAAAAACAGCCGTATATTTAGTTGCAGTTTTAGGGGGAAGGTTCTACCTAGCTAGAATCTAAAAGGGGTCTTTGGCTGTCCCGGTGGGATAACTTTCAGAATCCTTTGGGTTAACCCAATAATGGACTATCAGAGCCTAACGTTATCCTTATAGTTAAGGGACCTTACATGTTATGTTAGGAAAAGCGAATTGACAGCAAAATTATAATTGTGAATCGATTCTCAATTGCGGTATGGTTCTAGAAACATCAAGCCCTCTACTTTTATATTACATCAAAATAAATTCACAAATGCAAAATATAGACTTACTGTAGGCCTATGCTGTTTTAACAGAGTTGCAGCCCACAGTATTTGTAGTGCTGAGCAATTAGTGCTTTGTGAGTTCGGTTTAGTGTCGATTATTAAAAACGAGTCACGGATTTCCATTTGAATTATTACTGTAAACAATAAATGCACAATGCATTAAGTGGGTTGAATGCTATAACATGTAATGTAGAACAATTAATAAAGGACCGTTGATGGTAGTGACTTCCCTTACTACTACTTTAAGCAATAAGGCCCGAGAGGTGTGGTATATGGCAAATATACCACGGATAAGGGCTGTTCTTAGGCATGACGCAGCATGGTGTATTGGCTGGTTACCAAAGTAATTAGAGCAGTAAAAATGTTTTGTTATACCCGTGGTATACAATCTGATATACCACGGCTGTCAGCCAATCAGCATTCAGGGCTCGAACCACCCAGTTTATAAGTTAGAGAGGGTTTGGACTGGGTAGGCTGTCATTGTAAAATAATAATTTGTTCTTAACTAACTTGCCTAGTTAAATAAAGGTTAAGTAAAAACATGCAGATCTTACTTTCTGCAAAGTTACAAAGGCTAAACCAACAGCTACACAACTGAAATTAGATGCATTGTAAACACAGGTCCATCAAGGAAAACTTAGCTAGCTAGCATTGATTTGTTTGTGCAGAGACATATTTTTTGGAGCATCTGATGACCTAGCACGGTGAGTGATGAACATGAATTTCTCTGGTGCCTACTGTGGTCATGACACATGTGGCGCTTTGCTGTCAAATCCTCTCATGTTTCTAGTTTCACCAGCTGTTTTCAGCAACATTTTTTAATACTTTTGTCATATTGGCAGGTTTGCTACCAACAAAGTATTTATCTAGCTTCTAGTCTAGTATTTGATATGCAATGCGATCTCCTCGCAATGAACAGTTTCAAGTCTCCTGATGAGAAGGCAAACTTTTCTTGCTATGACAGGCAACATTGGGCATTATCATGTCATTGTTATGGATTTATCCTACTGAATATCAATAGAAAACAGCTACTTTTGCCGTTATTCTGTCTGCAGAGGTCGTGCCTGTGTTAGCCATAGCTAGCTGTCTAGCAAGCAAGGGACAACAACGTCGCCACAAGCATAGTAATGGAACATAAAGAACGAACGACTGGGTTGCATCCATAAATATCAAACGAACGACTGGGTCTCTAGCAACCAAAATATGAGAGAATTAATTTGCTTATAGAAATTAAAACAAAAAACAAAATGTTTTTCTTTCTACCGGTAAATGTGTGCTTAGTATTTTCTTTGGCAACTGTGGTATAAATGGGATAAACAGCTGAAACGAACGCAACGGAATCAACTTTGTTGTTATTCTGGCTGCAGCAGTCGCTATCATCCAGAAGGCGAGGTCAGTACATGTACATCAACGCTGGGACTACGAGACTCGCTAAGCCATCACTAGCTGGTCTCTAACCAGTACCCTGCCCTGAACTTAGTCAATGTCACTGGTCGGCTACCATCTGGTTACTCAACCCTGCACCCTAGAGGCTGCTATGCTATGTACATAGACATGGAACACTGGTCATTTTAATAATGTTTATGTACTGTTTTACCCACTTCATATGAATATACTGTATTCTAGTCAAGGCTACCAATTTGTAAGTCGCTCTGGATAAGAGCGTCTGCTAAATGACTTAAATGTAAATGTAATGTCTACCGTTCAAAAGTTTGGGGTCACTTAGAAATGTCCTTGTAACTCAGACTGGCCAAAAGAAAGAAAAGATTAAGATGGGCCAAAGAACACAGACACTGGACAGATGAACTCTGCCTAGAAGGCCAGCATCTACAATAGTCATTTACAATATTAACAATGTCTATACTGTATTTCTGATGTTATTTTGACGCGCAAAAAAAATTTGCTTTTGTTTTAAAAACAAGGAAATTTCTAAGTGACTCTTCTGAACGGTAGTGTATGTCTCCATGTAAAATGTTATCTTGGTTTTCACACGGACGTCTCCGGTCAATCAGACCTAGAGTCTACCAAGGAAACAGAAAACGGTGCAGCCAACCTCACCTATAACCTAACGAAAGACTGCCCTTTACACCCTAAACCCAACATTCACATCACACCCATCCTCAAAGAGAAAGAACCCCTTCCTCTGTCTCTCTCGTACTCTGCCCTCTCAGGGAAACGGGGAAAAACAGGATAAGGGAGCTAGGAATGACAAGTGAGAATAAATGGTGTTACTAAATGGTTAAGGTGATATACAGACTGTACATGGGGAGAGAGAAGGAGGAAAGATCACGATCTTGCACCAGAGCGAAGAATGCATTGTGACGTCACTAATGGAATTATCAAGCTAGCGCTGCACAGTGCACAGCCTCTAAGGGCTACAGTATTAAAACCACACTGAAGCCCTCGCGCTGACCTACAAAATGTCATCTCGCCATCCAATCCCCTGTTATTGCTGTATGCTACTATTACACGTGAGCATTGAAATGAATCAATGGCCTACTGAACCTACACAGTGCATAATGTACAGAACAGGCTTTGAGGTGGATACGGCAAGAACAAATACACTGGACTGCATGTCTCCTGCCCTCTGTCATGTCTTCAGATCACAGTGGCACGGCCATGACCTGGGATTTCTGGGAAATCTGTCCGAGTGTACTGCTCCGCTCGCCATTTCCTCACACTCATGCTGTTTAGCCCCCCCCTCCCTCCCAGCTCTCTCCTCCCCCCTAAAGGCTAATTTATATTCCAACAGTCTCTTCCAGACACAGAGCACACCAGCAGCCACAACACCATCAATACTGCATCCCATCTTAGCCTGCACAGCCCGCACACAGCTCCTTAAGCCAAAGGGACAAATGCTCTTCTTGACTATGATAATCTCGGTGACAAATCATCTAATGAAGTCACTCTGGATTCTCATAATGATAAATGGCTGTATCTTCCTCCACTCTCAGTCTGTCCCAGCTCTATTTCGCTATATCCCTCAATATTGTATTCTAGACATGTTTTTGTGATGGTCTGGATTTTGATTGGAACATGTATAGGGTGCAACGCAACGCACACACACACACACACACACACACACACACACACACACACACACACGCCAAGAACAAACAATGCGGCCAAATGAGAATAGGGTAAACGACATTGGCGCTGTGTTCGGGGTAGAGCTGTGTTTGGTAATGGTTGAACCAGGGAGCAGAAGTACATGACAGCAGATGTTGTGTGGAGCCAAACTGCTCTTAAGGGAGTGGTTGGCTCGGCTTTCTGCGGCTGGGAAGGCGTGCATCAGCCCTGGTTCATTATGAGGCTCTCCTGCTCTACCTGAAATCCTCCGCCATATGGCTGTGGTTGACACAGGGCCCACACACACCCCTGAACACTGACTGCAGAGTTCAAGCTGTACACGCAGACACTTCTAGGTCCTCATTTTCTCCACGGTGACTGATGACCCACATCACCTGCCAGGAAATAGGTGAATAGAAGGTGGAGGAAATCGAGGGTGGAGGAGAGTGGGTGGGTGGAGGAGAATAGAGGGTGGAGGAGAAATAGAGGTTGGAGGAGAATAGAGGGTGGAGGGAATAGAGGGTGTAGAGGGTGGAGGAGAATAGAGGGTAGAGGAGAATAGAGGGTGGAGGGAGTAGAAGGAGTAGAGGGTGGAGGGAATAGAGGGTGGAGGAGAATAGAGGGTGGCGGGGAGTGGGTGGAGGGAATAGAGGGTGGAGGAGAATAGAGGGATGAGAATAGAGGGTGGAGGGAATAGAGGGTGGAGGAAATAGAGGGAGTAGAGGGTGGAGGAGAATAGAGGGGCGGAGGAATAGAGGGTGGAGGGAATAGAGGGTGGAGGAGAATGGAGGAGAATAGAGGGTGGAGGAGAATAGAGGGTGGAGGGAATAGAGGGATGAGAGGGTGGAGGGAATATAGGGTGGAGGAGAATAGAGGGTGGAGGGAATAGAGGGTGGAGGGGAGTGGGTGGAGGGAATAGAGGGTGGAGGGGAATAGAGGGTGGAGGATAATAGAGGGTGGAGGAGAATAGAGGGTGGAGGGAATAGAGGTGGAGGGAATAGAGGGTGGAGAGGAATGGGTGGAGGAGAATAGAGGGTGGAGGAGAATAGAGGGTGGAGGAGAATAGAGGGTGGAGGGAATATAGGGTGGAGGGAATAGAGGGTGGAGGGGAGTGGGAGGGAATAGAGGGTGGAGGAGAATAGAGGGTGGAGGGAATAGAGGGTGGAGGGGAGTGGGTGGAGGGAATAGAGGGTGGAGGAGAATAGAGGGTGGAGATAATAGAGGGTGGAGGGGAGTGGGTGGAGGGAATAGAGGGTGGAGGAGCATAGAGGGTGGAGGGAATAGAGGGTGGAGGAGAATAGAGGGTGGAGGAGAATAGAGGGTGGAGGAGAATAGAGGGTGGAGGAGAATAGAGGGTGGAGGGAATAGAGGGTGGAGGGAATAGAGGGTGGAGGAGAATAGAGGGTGGAGGGAATAGAGGGATGAGAGGGTGGAGGAGAATAGAGGGTGGAGGGAATAGAGGGTGGAGGATAATAGAGGGTGGAGGGGAGGGTGGAGGGGAGTGGGTGGAATAGAGGGTGGAGGAGAATAGAGGTGGAGGGAATAGAGGGTGGAGGGGAGTGGGTGGAGGGAATAGAGGGTGGAGGAGAATAGAGGGTGGAGGGAATAGAGGGTGGAGGGGAGTGGGTGGAGGGAATAGAGGGTGGAGGAGAATAGAGGGTGGAGGAGAATAGAGGGTGGAGGAGAATAGAGGGTGGAGGAGAATAGAGGATGGAGGAGAATAGAGGGATGAGAGTAGAGGGTGGAGGAGAATAGAGTGAATAGAGGGTGGAGGAGAATAGAGGGTGGAGGGAATAGAGGGTGGATAGGAATGGGTGGAGGAGAATAGAAGGTGGAGGGAATAGAGGGTGGAGGGAATAGAGGGTGGAGGGAATAGAGGGTGTAGAGGGTGGAGGAGAATGGAGGAGAATAGAGGGTGGAGGGAGTGGGTGGAGGGTGGAGGGAATAGAGGGTGGAGGAGAATAGAGGGTGGAGGGGAGTGGGTGGAGGGAATAGAGGGTGGAGGAGAATAGAGGGATGAGAATAGAGGGTGGAGGGAATAGAGGTGGAGGAAATAGGAGGGAGTAGAGGGTGGAGGAGAATAGAGGGGCGGAGGAATAGAGGGTGGAGGGAATAGAGGGTGGAGGAGAATAGAGGGTGGAGGAGAATAGAGGGTGGAGGGAATAGAGGGATGGAGGGTGGAGGGAATAGAGGGTGGAGGAGAATAGAGGGTGGAGGGAATAGAGGGTGGAGGGGAGTGGGTGGAGGGAATAGAGGGTGGAGGGGAATAGAGGGTGGAGGAGAATAGAGGGTGGAGGAGAATAGAGGGGTGGAGGGAATAGAGGGTGGAGGGAATAGAGGGTGGAGAGGAATGGGTGGAGGAGAATAGAGGGTGGAGGAGAATAGAGGGTGGAGGAGAATAGAGGGTGGATAGGAATAGAGGGTGGAGGGGAGAATGGAGGGAATAGGAGGGTGGAGGAGAATAGAGGGTGGAGGGAATAGAGGGTGGAGGGGAGTAGGGAATAGAGGGTGGAGGAGAATAGAGGGTGGAGAGAATAGAGGGTGGAGGGGAGTGGGTGGAGGGAATAGAGGGTGGAGGATTATAGAGGGTGGAGGGAATAGAGGGTGGAGGAGAATAGAGGGTGGAGGAGAATAGAGGGTGGAGGAGAATAGAGGGTGGAGGAATAGAGTGGGTGGAATAGGGTGGAGGGAATAGAGGGTGGAGGAGAATAGAGGGTGGAGGGAATAGAGGGGGATGAGAGGGAGTGGAGGAGAATAGAGGGTGGAGGAATAGAGGGTGGAGGATAATAGAGGGTGGGCGGGAATAGAGGGTGGAGGGGAGTGGGTGGAGGGAATAGAGGGTGGAGGAGAATAGAGGGTGGAGGGAATAGAGGGTGGAGGGAGTGGGTGGAGGGAATAGAGGGTGGAGGAGAATAGAGGTGGAGGGAATAGAGGGTGGAGGGGAGTGGGTGGAGGGAATAGAGGGTGGAGGAGAATAGAGGGTGGAGGAGGGAATAGAGGGTGGAGAATAGAGGGTGGAGGGAATAGAGGATGGAGGAGAATAGAGGGATGAGAGTAGAGGGTGGAAGAATAGAGTGAATAGAGGGTGGAGGAGAATAGAGGGTGGAGGGAATAGAGGGTGGATAGGAATGGGTGGAGGAGAATAGAAGGTGGAGGGAATAGAGGGTGGAGGGAATAGAGGTGGAGGGAATAGAGGGAGTAGGGAGGAGAATAGAGGGTGGAGGAATAGAGGGTGGAGGGGAGTGGGTGGAGGGTGGAGGGAATAGAGGGTGGAGGAGAATAGAGGGTGGAGGAAATAGAGGGAGTAGAGGGTGGAGGAGAATAGAGGTGGAGGAATAGAGGGTGGAGGGGAGTGGGTGGAGGGTGGAGGGAATAGAGGGTGGAGGAAATAGAGGGTGGAGGGAATAGAGGGTGGAGGGGAGTGGGTGGAGGGAATAGAGAGTGGAGGAGAATAGAGGGTGGAGGGAATAGAGGGTGGAGGGGAGTGGGTGGAGGGAATAGAGGGTGGAGGAGAATAGAGGGTGGAGGGAATAGAGGGTGGAGGGAGTGGGTGGAGGGAATAGAGGGTGGAGGAGAATAGAGGGTGGAGGAGAATAGAGGGTGGAGGAGAATAGAGGGTGGAGGGAATAGAGGATGGAGGAGAATAGAGGGATGATAGAGGGGTGGAGGAGAATAGAGTGAATAGAGGGTGGAGGAGAATAGAGGGTGGAGGGAATAGAGGGTGGATAGGAATGGGTGGAGGAGAATAGAAGGTCCATAGTGATGTCCATAGTGATGTCAATCCATAGTGATGTCAATCCGTGGTGATGTCTATCCATGGTGATGTCTATCCATAGTGATGTCTATCCATGGTGATGTCTATCCATAGTGATGTCTATCCATAGTGATGTCTATCCGTGGTGATGTCTATCCGTGGTGATGTCTATCCCTGGTGATGTCTATCCCTGGTGATGTCTATCCCTGGTGATGTCTATCCCTGGTGATGTCTATCCATGGTGATGTCTATCCATGGTGATGTCTATCCATAGTGATGTCTATCCATGGTGATGTCTATCCATAGTGATGTCTATCCATAGTGATGTCTATCCATGGTGATGTCTATCCATAGTGATGTCTATCCATAGTGATGTCTATCCATGGTGATGTCTATCCATGGTGATGTCTATCCATGGTGATGTCTATCCGTGGTGATGTCTATCCGTGGTGATGTCTATCCCTGGTGATGTCTATCCCTGGTGATGTCTATCCCTGGTGATGTCTATCCGTGGTGATGTCTATCCATGGTGATGTCTATCCATAGTGATGTCTATCCATAGTGATGTCTATCCATGGTGATGTCTATCCATAGTGATGTCTATCCATAGTGATGTCTATCCATGGTGATGTCTATCCATGGTGATGTCTATCCGTGGTGATGTCTATCCATGGTGATGTCTATCCATGGTGATGTCTATCCGTGGTGATGTCTATCCGTGGTGATGTCTATCCATGGTGATGTCTATCCATGGTGATGTCTATCCGTGATAAAGTCTATCCGTGGTGATGTCTATCCATAGTGATGTCTATCCATAGTGATGTCTATCCGTGGTGATGTCTATCCGTGGTGATGTCTATCCATAGTGATGTCTATCCGTGGTCTATCCATAGTGATGTCTATCCATGGTGATGTCTATCCATGGTGATGTCTATCCATGGTGATGTCTATCCATGGTGATGTCTATCCGTGGTGATGTCTATCCGTGGTGATGTCTATCCATGGTGATGTCTATCCGTGGTGATGTCTATCCGTGGTGATGTCTATCCATAGTGATGTCTATCCGTGGTGATGTCTATCCGTGGTGATGTCTATCCGTGGTGATGTCTATCCATGGTGATGTCTATCCATGGTGATGTCTATCCGTGGTGATGTCTATCCGTGGTGATGTCTATCCATAGTGATGTCTATCCGTGGTGATGTCTATCCGTGGTGATGTCTATCCGTGGTGATGTCTATCCATAGTGATGTCTATCCGTGGTGATGTCTATCCGTGGTGATGTCTATCCATAGTGATGTCTATCCGTGGATAAAGTCTATCCATAGTGATGTCTATCCGTGGTGATGTCTATCCATGGTGATGTCTATCCGTGGTGATGTCTATCCGTGGTGATGTCTATCCATAGTGATGTCTATCCGTGGTGATGTCTATCCATAGTGATGTCTATCCGTGGTGATGTCTATCCATAGTGATGTCTATCCGTGGTGATGTCTATCCATGGTGATGTCTATCCGTGGTGATGTCTATCCGTGGTGATGTCTATCCGTGGTGATGTCTATCCATAGTGATGTCTATCCGTGGTGATGTCTATCCATAGTGATGTCTATCCGTGGTGATGTCTATCCGTGGTGATGTCTATCCATAGTGATGTCTATCCGTGATAATGTCTATCCATAGTGATGTCTATCCGTGGTGATGTCTATCCATGGTGATGTCTATCCGTGGTGATGTCTATCCGTGGTGATGTCTATCCATAGTGATGTCTATCCATGGTGATGTCTATCCATAGTGATGTCTATCCATGGTGATGTCTATCCGTGATAAAGTCTATCCGTGATGTCTATCCGTGGTGATGTCTATCCATAGTGATGTCTATCCGATAAAGTCTATCCATAAAGTCTATCCGATAAAGTCTATCCATGGTGATGTCTATCCATGGTGATGTCTATCCATAGTGATGTCTATCCGTGATAAAGTCTATCCATAGTGATGTCTATCCATGGTGATGTCTATCCATAGTGATGTCTATCCATAAAGTCTATCCGTGATAAAGTCTATCCATAGTGATGTCTATCCGTGGTGATGTCTATCCATGGTGATGTCTATCCGTGGTGATGTCTATCCGTGGTGATGTCTATCCATAGTGATGTCTATCCGTGGTGATGTCTATCCATGGTGATGTCTATCCATAGTGATGTCTATCCATAAAGTCTATCCCGTAAAGTCTATCCATAGTGATGTCTATCCGTGGTGATGTCTATCCGTGGTGATGTCTATCCGTGGTGATGTCTATCCGTGGTGATGTCTATCCGTGGTGATGTCTATCCGTGGTGATGTCTATCCGTGGTGATGTCTATCCATGGTGATGTCTATCCATGGTGATGTCTATCCGTGGTGATGTCTATCCATGGTGATGTCTATCCATAGTGATGTCTATCCGTGATAAAGTCTATCCATAGTGATGTCTATCCGTGATAAAGTCTATCCATAGTGATGTCTATCCGTGGTGATGTCTATCCATGGTGATGTCTATCCATAGTGATGTCTATCCATGGTGATGTCTATCCGTGGTGATGTCTATCCGCGATAAAGTCTATCCGATGTCTATCCGTGGTGATGTCTATCCGTGGTGATGTCTATCCGTGGTGATGTCTATCCATAGTGATGTCTATCCGTGATAAAGTCTATCCATAGTGATGTCTATCCGTGGTGATGTCTATCCATAGTGATGTCTATCCGCGATAAAGTCTATCCGATGTCTATCCATAGTGATGTCTATCCGTGGTGATGTCTATCCATGGTGATGTCTATCCGTGGTGATGTCTATCCGTGGTGATGTCTATCCATAGTGATGTCTATCCATAAAGTGATGTCTATCCGTGGTGATGTCTATCCGCGGTGATGTCTATCCATAGTGATGTCTATCCGTGGTCTATCCATAGTGATGTCTATCCGTGATAAAGTGATGTCTATCCGTGGTGATGTCTATCCGGGTGATGTCTATCCATAGTGATGTCTATCCGTGGTGATGTCTATCCATAGTGATGTCTATCCGTGGTGATGTCTATCCGTGGTGATGTCTATCCGTGGTGATGTCTATCCATGGTGATGTCTATCCGTGGTGATGTCTATCCATAGTGATGTCTATCCATGGTGATGTCTATCCATGGTGATGTCTATCCATGGTGATGTCTATCCATAGTGATGTCTATCCATGGTGATGTCTATCCATGGTGATGTCTATCCATCTATCCATAGTGATGTCTATCCATGGTGATGTCTATCCATGGTGATGTCTATCCGATGTCTATCCATAGTGATGTCTATCCATAGTGATGTCTATCCATGGTGATGTCTATCCATGGTGATGTCTATCCGTGATAAAGTCTATCCATAGTGATGTCTATCCATGGTGATGTCTATCCGTGGTGATAAAGTCTATCCGTGGTGATGTCTATCCATGGTGATGTCTATCCGTGGTGATGTCTATCCATAGTGATGTCTATCCATGGTGATGTCTATCCATGGTGATGTCTATCCATAAAGTCTATCCATAGTGATGTCTATCCATGGTGATGTCTATCCGTGATAAAGTCTATCCGTGATGTCTATCCGTGGTGATGTCTATCCATGGTGATGTCTATCCATAGTGATGTCTATCCATGGTGATGTCTATCCATGGTGATGTCTATCCGTGGTAAAGTCTATCCATAGTGATGTCTATCCATAGTGATGTCTATCCATGGTGATGTCTATCCATGGTGATGTCTATCCGTCTATCCATGGTGATGTCTATCCGTGATAAAGTGATGTCTATCCCTGGTGATGTCTATCCGTGGATAAAGTCTATCCATAGTGATGTCTATCCATGGTGATGTCTATCCATGGTGATGTCTATCCGTGATAAAGTCTATCCATAGTGATGTCTATCCATGGTGATGTCTATCCATGGTGATGTCTATCCGTGGTAAAGTCTATCCGTGATGTGATGTCTATCCATGGTGATGTCTATCCATGGTGATGTCTATCCGTGGTGATGTCTATCCATGGTGATGTCTATCCGTGGTGATGTCTATCCATATCCGTGATAAAGTCTATCCGTGGTGATGTCTATCCATGGTGATGTCTATCCGTGGTGATGTCTATCCATGGTGATGTCTATCCATAGTGATGTCTATCCGCAGGTGATGTCTATCCGTGGTGATGTCTATCCGTGGTGATGTCTATCCATGATAAAGTGATGTCTATCCGTGGTGATGTCTATCCGTGGTGATGTCTATCCATAGTGATGTCTATCCATAAAGTCTATCCATAGTGATGTCTATCCGTGGTGATGTCTATCCGTGGTGATGTCTATCCATGTGATGTCTATCCGCATAAAGTGATGTCTATCCGTGGTGATGTCTATCCGTGGTGATGTCTATCCCTGGTGATGTCTATCCATAGTGATGTCTATCCGTGGTGATGTCTATCCGTGGTGATGTCTATCCGTGGTGATGTCTATCCATGGTGATGTCTATCCGTGGTGATGTCTATCCGCGGTGATGTCTATCCATGGTGATGTCTATCAGTGGTGATGTCTATCCATAGTGATGTCTATCCGTGGTGATGTCTATCCATAGTGATGTCTATCCATAGTGATGTCTATCCGTGGTGATGTCTATCCGTGGTGATGTCTATCCGTGGTGATGTCTATCCAGTGGTGATGTCTATCCATAGTGATGTCTATCCGTGGTGATGTCTATCCATAGTGATGTCTATCCATGGTGATGTCTATCCATAGTGATGTCTATCCGTGGTGATGTCTATCCATGTGTGATGTCTATCCGTGGTGATGTCTATCCATGGTGATGTCTATCCGTGGTGATGTCTATCCATAGTGATGTCTATCCGTGGTGATGTCTATCCGTGGTGATGTCTATCCATAGTGATGTCTATCCGTGGTGATGTCTATCCGCGGGTGATGTCTATCCATGGTGATGTCTATCCGTGGTGATGTCTATCCATAGTGATGTCTATCCGTGGTGATGTCTATCCGTGGTGATGTCTATCCATAGTGATGTCTATCCGTGGTGATGTCTATCCATGCTAAAGTCTATCCATAGTGATGTCTATCCATGGTGATGTCTATCCGTAGTGATGTCTATCCGTGGTGATGTCTATCCGTGGTGATGTCTATCCATGATAAAGTCTATCCGTAGTGATGTCTATCCGTGGTGATGTCAATCCATAGTGATGTCAATCCATAGTGATGTCAATCCATAGTGATGTCAATCCTTGGTGATGTCTATCAGTGGTGAAGTCTATCCATGGTGATGTCTATCCATAGTGATGTCTATCAGTGGTGATGTCTATCCATAGTGATGTCTATCCATAGTGATGTCTATCCGTGATAAAGTGTATCCGTGGTGATGTCTATCCGTGGTGATGTCTATCCGTGGTGATGTCTATCCGTGGTGATGTCTATCCGTGGTGATGTCTATCCATGGTGATGTCTATCCATGGTGATGTCTATCCATAGTGATGTCTATCCATGGTGATGTCTATCCATGGTGATGTCTATCCATGATAAAGTCTATCCGTGGTGATGTCTATCCATGGTGATGTCTATCCATAGTGATGTCTATCCGTGGTGATGTCTATCCGTGGTGATGTCTATCCGTGGTGATGTCTATCCGTGGTGAAGTCTATCCGTGGTGATGTCTATCCGTGGTGATGTCTATCCATAGTGATGTCTATCCGTGGTGATGTCTATCCGCGGTGATGTCTATCCGTGGTGATGTCTATCCGTGGTGATGTCTATCCCTGGTGATGTCTATCCATAGTGATGTCTATCCGTGGTGATGTCTATCCATGTGATGTCTATCCGTGGTGATGTCTATCCCCGGTGATGTCTATCCATAGTGATGTCTATCCCTGGTGATGTCTATCCATAGTGATGTCTATCCATAGTGATGTCTATCCATGGTGATGTCTATCCGTGATAAAGTCTATCCGTGGTGATGTCTATCCATGGTGATGTCTATCCATAGTGATGTCTATCCATGGTGATGTCTATCCATAGTGATGTCTATCCGTGGTGATGTCTATCCATGGTGATGTCTATCCGTGGTGATAAAGTCTATCCATGGTGATGTCTATCCATGGTAAAGTGTATCCATGGTGATGTCTATCCGTGGTGATGTCTATCCGTGGTGATGTCTATCCGTGGTGATGTCTATCCGTGGTGATGTCTATCCATAGTGATGTCTATCCATAGTGATGTCTATCCATGATAAAGTCTATCCGTGGTGATGTCTATCCATGGTGATGTCTATCCGTGGTGATGTCTATCCATAGTGATGTCTATCCGTGGTGATGTCTATCCGTGGTGATGTCTATCCGTGGTGATGTCTATCCATGGTGATGTCTATCCGTGGTGATGTCTATCCATTGATGTCTATCCGTGGTGATGTCTATCCGTGGTGATGTCTATCCGTGGTGATGTCTATCCATGGTGATGTCTATCCGTGGTGATGTCTATCCGTGGTGATGTCTATCCGTGGTGATGTCTATCCGTGGTGATGTCTATCCATGCTAAAGTGCTGTGTGGTGTTTGAGTGAGGTAAGGACAAGGTGAGCCATGGCTTCAGTTGTGGGAGACAGACTGTTTAGTATCCTCACTGGGTTTCTACAGAGCTGCATATTCAACCCAGAGAGTCCATCCTGCATGATGCCCCTCTTCCTTTGATCGCTAACAGAGTTCCTCTCACACTGAATAATGCTGGAGCCCCAGATGCAGTTCTGTGTGCAGCAAGAATTCACATCAAACCCATCTCAGAACCACAGGCAAAAGTTTAAGTCGTGTCACCATACCTACAAAGTGAAAAAAAGTCAAATGAAAACTTCCAAGGCACCCACTGTGTATTTGTTTTTGAACTTATGGATCCCGATTAGTTCCTGCCAAGACAGCAGCTCCCCTTCCTGGGGTTTGTTATGGAACCCCATTAGTTCCTGCCAAGGCAGCAGCTTCTCTTCTTGCAGTTCTTTGTGGATCCCCATTAGTTCCTGCCAAGACAGCAGCTTCTCTTCTTGCAGTTCTTTGTGGATCCCCATTAGTTCCTGCCAAGACAGCAGCTTCTCTTCCTGGGGTGTATTATGGATCCCATTAGTTCCTGCCAAGGCAGCAGCTTCTCTTCTTGCAGTTCTTTGTGGATCCCCATTAGTTCCTGCCAAGACAGCAGCTTCTCTTCCTGGGGTTTGTTATGGATCCCCATTAGTTCCTGCCAAGGCAGCAGCTTCTCTTCCTGGGGTTTGTTATGGATCCCCATTAGTTCCTGCCAAGACAGCAGCTTCTCTTCCTGGGGTATATTATGGATCCCATTAGTTCCTGCCAAGGCAGCAGCTTCTCTTCTTGGGGTTTATTATGGATCCCCATTAGTTCCTGCCAAGGCAGCAGCTTCTCTTCTTGCAGTTCTTTGTGGATCCCCATTAGTTCCTGCCAAGACAGCAGCTTCTCTTCCTGGGGTTTGTTATGGATCCCCATTAGTTCCTGCCAAGACAGCAGCTTCTCTTCCTGGGGTGTATTATGGATCCCCATTAGTTCCTGCCAAGACAGCAGCTTCTCTCCTGGGGTTTGTTATGGATCCCCATTAGTTCCTGCCAAGACAGCAGCTTCTCTTCCTGCGGTTTGTTATGGATCCCCATTAGTTCCTGCCAAGACAGCAGCTTCTCTTCCTGGGGTTTATTATGGATCCCCATTAGTTCCTGCCAAGGCAGCAGCTTCTCTTCCTGGGGTTTCTTATGGATCCCCATTAGTTTGACAACTTTTACTTCACTACATTCCTAAAGAAAACCTTTTAATCCCGATATTTCCCTGACACCCAAAAGTACTCGTTACATTTTGAATGCTTAGCAAGACAAGAAAATGGTCCAATTCACACACTTATCAAGAGAACATCCGTGGTCATCCCTAATACCTGATCTGGCACATTTACTTTAACTCAAATGCTTTTTTTTGTAAATTATGTCTGAGTGTTGGAGTATTCCCCTGGCTATCCATACATTTAAAAAACAAGAAAATCTTGCCACCTGATTTGCTTAATATAAGGAATTTGAAATTATTTATACTCTTACTCTTTGATACTTAAGTAAATTTTAGTAATTACATTTACTTTTGATACTTAAGTATATTTAAAACCAAATACTTTTAGACTAACTCAAATAGTATTTTACTGGGCGACTTTCACTTTTACCCGAGTTATTTTCTATAAAGATATCTTTACTTTTACTCAAGTATGACAATTGGGTACTTTTTCTACCACTGCATTTAACTACAGGGTGGCCAATCTTATCTCTGCACAGGTGAATCTTTTAACGCTACAGTTTGCTCTTTTACATGTTCAACCATCTCGGCGCCTTTCAACAGTTCTGTCAGACACAGGCATGTATTTTATCTTTCAGATGATTGTGTCTTTGTTAGGCAATGCATTAAATAAGTCTGCGGACTTCTGAGGAAAGCCTCCTTGACATATTCCACATTAGTAAATGGTTTTCCATGTTTAGCAATGCACTGAGCAACTTTGTAGCTTCCTCTGTAGCTTGATTTATTTTTGACTGAATATAGATTTGTAAACACACTCCTTTGCTTTTCATACCTGGACACGGCCTTGTTGATTCCTTCAGCCTTGTCCTCCTCATCCTTTAAGTTTTTTTTACATGTCTCATTTCAAAATGACGCCATACACTTGATGTCTGACAAACAACAGTTTTACAACAGAGAGCGCAAACAGATCGGTCCTTCAGTAAAACGAATCCATATTCCTTTGTCCAAGAGGCAATAAGTGAGCGGACATCTGCCTGTTTTTTTTTCCGCTGATGACATTTTGCACCCTGAACTTTTTTAAATATCAAAAAGGCTTGCTACCTGATAGCCATGTGAAAAGGAATCTCACATTTTCAATGCTGCCTTGGTTTTCAATTTGGAGGGAAAGGCAGGTAGTCTTCCACTGAACTAATAATATGAAAAAAAATATTTATAAAAATATTTTATAAAAAAATCAATAAACTGGCAAAAATAAGTGGATAAAAAATATCAAGCCACAGCTTAGCACGCCACACCCCAAAAAATACATCTATAAATTATTATTTATTTTTTTGTTGGTGGGGGTAGCTTACCATGCTGTGAAAAGGCCTTATGTTATCGACACCTGCTCTCTGTAGTACTGTGCACCTCCCATAGTCTGTTCTGGACTTGAGATTGTGAAGTGAGGGGCCTAGACAGCTGCCCGGGGAATTCCTGATTCAACCTGTATTATGTTGGAGAGGCTTCCATTAAAGAACGCCAACTGTGTTCTGTTAGACAGGTAACTATTTTTTATCATCAATTTATCTCAGCCAATCATCAGTCATGTGTGTAAATGCTGTGCTTGTTGAGTGTCCTTCCCTATAAGCATGCTGAAAGTCTGTTGTCAGTTTGTTTACAGTAAAATATCCTTGATTCTGCTCAAACACAATTTTTTTCCAAAAGTTTACTAAGGGTTGGTTACAGGTTGATTGATTGGCTATTTGAGCCAGTAAAGGG
>NW_027009009.1:0-59885 GCF_036934945.1 Oncorhynchus masou masou | reverse complement strand
CAGCGGTGTCATTTGACTTAGCAAACGCAGGATCGGATGTGTCGACCTTCTTTTCAAAATGGTTGACGACTGTCATCTGCAGAGAGGGAGGAGGGGGGGAGGGGAGGAGGATTCAGGAGGGAGGAGAAGGTGGCAAAGAGCTTCCTAGGGTTAGAGGCAGATGCTTGGAATTTAGAGTGGTAGAAAGTGGCTTTAGCAGCAGAGACAGAGGAGGAAAAATGTAGAGGAGGAGGGAGTGAAAGGATGCCAGGTCCGCAGGGAGGCGAGTTTTCCTCCATTTCCGCCGCCGTCCGGAGCTCTGTTCTGTGAGCTCGCAATGAGTCATCGAGCCACGGAGCGGGGAGGAGTGACCGAGCCGGCCTGGAGGATAGGGGGACATAGAGAGTCAAAAGATGCAGAAAGGGAAGAGAGGAGGGTTGAGGAGGCAGACTCAGGAGAAAGGTTGAGAAGGTATGAGCAGAGGGAAGAGATGATAGGATGGAAGAGGAGAGAGAAGTGGGGAGAGAGAGCGAAGGTTGGGACGGCGCGATACCATCCGAGTAGGGGCAGTGTGGGAAGTGTTGGATGAGAGCGAGAGGGGAAAAGGATACAAGGTAGTGGTCGGTGACGGGAGGAGTTGCAATGAGGTTAGTGGAAGAACAGCATCTAGTAAAGACCAGTTCCCTACCTCCTCCCGCTGCCACCCTCCTCCTCCAGTATTGATCCTTTATATTGGGCAGAAAGACCAGTTCCCTACCTCCTCCCGCTGCCACCCTCCTCCTCCAGTATTGATCCTTTATATTGGGCAGACAGACCAGTTCCCTACCTCCTCCCGCTGCCACCCTCCTCCTCCAGGATTGATCCTTTATATTGGGCAGACAGACCAGTTACCAACCTACTCCCGCAGCCACCCCCTCCTACTCCAGTATTGATCCTTTATATTGGGGAGACAGACCAGTTCCCTACCTCCTCCAGTATTGATCCTTTATATTGGGGAGACAGACCAGTTCCTTACCTCCTCCAGTATTGATCTCATATTGGGAGACAGACCAGTTCCCTTACCTCCTCCAGTTTTGATCCTTTATATTGGGGAGACAGACCAGTTCCTACCTCCTCCAGTATGGATCCTTTTATATTGGGCAGACAGACCAGTTCCCTACCTCCTCCCACTGCCACCTGCCTCCTCCAGTATTGATCCTTTATATTGGGCAGACAGACCAGTTCCCTACCTCTTCCCACCTGCCACCTGCCTCCTCCAGTATTGATCCTTTATATTGGGCAGACAGACCAGTTCCTCACTCCTCCTCCCACCTGCCACCTGCCTCCTCAAGTATTGATCCTTTATATTGGGCAGACAGACCAGTTCCCTACCTCCTCCCGCTGCCACCCTCCTCCTCCAGTATTGATCCTTTATATTGGGCAGACAGACCAGTTCCCTACCTCCCTCCTACTCCCACCTGCCTCCTCCAGTATTGATCCTTTATATTGGGCAGACAGACCAGTTCCCTACCTCCTCCCGCTGCCACCCTCCTCCTCCAGTATTGATCCTTTATATTGGGCAGACAGACCAGTTCCCTACCTCCTCCTACTCCCACCTGCCTCCTCCAGTCCTTTATATTGGGCAGACAGACCAGTTACCAACCTCCTCCCGCAGCCACTCCTCCTCCTCCAGTATTGATCCTTTATATTGGGGAGACAGACCAGTTCCTACCTCCTCCAGTATTGATCCTTTATATTGGGCAGACAGACCAGTTCCCCACCTCCTCCCACCTGCCTCCTCCAGTATTGATCCTTTATATTGGGCAGACAGACCAGTTCCCTACCTCCTCCCACTGCCAACTGCCTCCGCCAGTATTGATCCTTGATATTGGGAAGACAGACCAGTTCACTGCCTCCTCCCACTGCCAACTGCCTCCTCCAGTATTGATCCTTTATATTGGGCAGACAGACCAGTTCCCTACCTCCTCCCGCTGCCAACTGCCTCCTCCAGTATTGATCCTTTATATTGGGCAGACAGACCAGTTCCCTACCTCCTCCCGCTGCCAACTGCCTCCTCCAGTATTGATCCTTTATATTGGGCAGACAGACCAGTTCCCCACCTCCTCCCACCTGCCTCCTCCAGTATGGATCCTTTATATTGGGCAGACAGACCAGTTCCCTACCTCCTCCCGCTGCCAACCCCTCCTCCAGTATTGATCCTTTATATTGGGCAGAAAGACCAGTTCCCCTACCTCCTCCCGTCACCCTCCTCCTCCAGTATTGATCCTTTATATTGGGCAGACAGACCAGTTCCCTACCTCCTCCTACTGGCACCTCCTCCTCCAGTATTGATCCTTTATATTGGGCAGACAGACCAGTTCCTACCTCCTCCCGCTGCCACCCTCCTCCAGGATTGATCCTTTATATTGGGCAGACAGACCAGTTACCAACCTCCTCCCGCTGCCACCCTCCTCCTCCAGTATTGATCCTTTATATTGGGCAGACATACCAGTTCCCCACCTCCTCCCCACCTGCCTCCTCCAGTATTGATCCTTTTATATTGGGCAGACAGACCAGTTCCCTACCTCCCCCGCTGCGACCCTCCTCCTCCAGTATTGATCCTTTATATTGGGCAGAAAGACCAGTTCCCTACCTCCTCCCGCTGCCACCCTCCTCCTCCAGTATTGATCCTTTATATTGGGCAGACAGACCAGTTACCAACCTCCTCCCGCGGCCACCCTCCTCCTCCAGTATTGATCCTTTATATTGGGCAGACAGACCAGTTCCCTACCTCCTTCAGTATTGATCCTTTATATTGGGCAGACAGACCAGTTCCCTACCTCCTCCAGTATTGATCCTTTATATTGGGCAGACATACCAGTTACCAACCTCCTCCCGCCACCCTCCTCCTCCAGTTTTGATCCTTATATTGGGCAAACAGACCAGTTCCCTACCTCCCCTCCCGCTGATAGCTGCCTCCTCCAGTTTTGATCCTTTATATTGGGCAGACAGACTAGTTCTACCCTCCTCCAGTATGGATCCTTTATATTGGGCAGACAGACCAGTTCTCTACCTCCTCCCGCTGCCAACTGCCTCCTCCAGTATTGATCCTTTATATTCCGGCAGACAGACCAGTTCCCACCTCCTCCCACCTGCCTCCTCCAGTATTGATCCTTTATATTGGGCAGACAGACCAGTTCCCTACGTCCTCCCACTGCCACCTGCCTCCTCCAGTATTGATCCTTTATATTGGGCAGACAGACCAGTTCCCTACCTCCTCCTGCTGCCAACTGCCTCCTCCAGTATTGATCCTTTATATTGGGCAGACAGACCAGTTCCCACCTCCTCCCGCTGACAGCTGCCTCCTCCAGTTTTGATCCTTTATATTGGGCAGACAGACCAGTTCCCCGCCTCTCCTCCCACCTGCCTCCTCCAGTATGGATCCTTTATATTGGGCAGACAGACCAGTTCTCTACCTCCTCCCGCTGCCAAACTGCCTCCTCCAGTATTGATCCTTTATATTGGGCAGACAGACCAGTTCCTACCTCCTCCAGTATGGATCCTTTATATTGGGCAGACAGACCAGTTCTCTACCTCCTCCCGCTGCCAACTGCCTCCTCCAGTATTGATCCTTTATATTGGGCAGACAGACCAGTTCCCTCCTCCCCACTGCCACCTGCCTCCTCCAGTTGTGATCCTTTATATTGGGCAGACAGACGCAGTTCCCTATCTCCTCCCGCTGCCACCCTCCTCCAGTATTGATCCTTTATATTGGGCAGACAGACCAGTTCCCTACCTCCTCCCACTGCCACCTGCCTCCTCCAGTTGTGGTCCTTTATATTGGGCAGACAGACGAATTCTCTCCTCCCGCTGCCACCCTCCTCCAGTATTGATCCTTTATATTGGGCAGACAGACCAGTTCCCTACCTCCTCCCACCTGCCACCTGCCTCCTCCAGTATTGATCCTTTATATTGGGCAGACAGACAAGTTCCCTACCTCCTCCCGCCTGCCAACTGCCTCCTCCAGTATTGATCCTTTATATTGGGCAGACAGACCAGTTCCCTACCTCCTCCCGCTGCCACCCTCCTCCTCCAGTATTGATCCTTTATATTGGGCAGACAGACCAGTTCCCTACCTCCTTCCCACCTGCCACCTGCCTCCTCCAGTATTGATCCTTGATATTGGGCAGACAGACCAGTTCACCACCTCCTCCCACTGCCACCTGCCTCCTCCATTATTGATCCTTGATATTGGGCAGACAGACCAGTTCCCTACCTCCCCCACCTGCCACCTGCCTCCTCCAGTATTGATCCTTTATATTGGGCAGACAGACCAGTTCCCTACCTCCTCCCACCTGCCACCTGCCTCCTCCAGTATTGATCCTTTATATTGGGCAGACAGACCAGTTCCCTACCTCCTCCCACTGCCACCCTCCTCCTCCAGTATTGATTCTCAATATTGGGCAGACAGACCAGTTCCCTACCTCCTCCCGCTGCGACCCTCCTCCTCCAGTATTGATCCTTTATATTGGGCAGACAGACAAGTTCCCTACCTCCTCCCACCTGCCACCTGCCTCCTCCAGTATTGATCCTTTATATTGGGCAGACAGACCAGTTCCCTACCTCCTCCCGCTGCCACCTCCTCCTCCAGTATTGATCCTTTATATTGGGCAGACAGACCAGTTCGCTCCTCCTCCCACTGCCACCCTCCTCCTCCAGTTTTGATCCTTTATATTGGGCAGACAGACCAGTTCCCTACCTCCTCCCGCTGCCACCCTCCTCTTCCAGTATTGATCCTTTATATTGGGCAGACAGACCAGTTCCCTACCTCCTCCCGCTGACACCTGCCTCCTCCATTTTTGGGGCAATGCTGTAATCAATTGGCTGTACTCTTGGAATGAGCAGACCTTCCCGTAACATTCTGATAACTCCATGAAGGATATAACTGTACCATTACAATATCATTTAAGAACAATATGCCCTTTTCAAACCTCTTTCCCATAAATACAGTTATTTTATCAACCAGCACATTGAGTTCAGCTGTAATATTTGTTGCAATATTTGTTCTATCTTTTCAATGGGATGAAAACATCTTATTGTTTCTAATCTTCTATTAAATGTATTGTAATGAGATAATGACTGTCACGCCCTGGTCTATATTTATTATGTTTATCTTAATTTATTGGGTCAGGCCAGGGTGTGACATGGGTTTATTTGTGGTGTGTTTCTGGTCTTGGGGTTGTGCGGGGTGTATAGCATAGTCTATGGCTGCCTGAGGCGAGCCTCAATCAGAGTCAGGTGATTTCCGTTGTCTCTGATTGGGAACCATATTTAGGTAGCCATATTCTTTGAGTGTTTTTGTTGGTGATTGTTCCTGTCTCTGTGTCTTCACCAGATATGACTGTTTAGGTTTTCACGTTTCTGTTTTGTTGTTTTTGTATTGTTCGTGTTCTTCGCTCTTCAATAAATATGTCTCAAAAGTACCACGCTGCATTTTGGTCCGCTCCTCCTTCAACAGAAGAAAGTCGTTACAGAATCACCCAGCACAGCAGGACCAAGCGGCGTGGTAACAGGCAACAGCAGCAGCAGCAGAGCAGGTTGACAAAACTTTCTGGACTTGGGAGGAAATCCTCGACGGAGAGGACCCTGGGCTAAACCAGGGGAGTGTAGCCGCCCAAGGTGCAGCGAGAGAAGTTATGGACATGGGAGGACTAACTGGACGGTAAAGGACCCTGGGTTTAGCCTGGAGAATATCGTCCCAAGGAAGAACTGGAGGCGGGAGAGGCGATGGTATGAAGAGGCAGCACGTCGATGCGGTTGGAAGCCCGAGAGTCAGCCCCAAAAATGTATTGGGAGGAGGCTCACAGGAGCTTGGCCACGCCAGGTAAAGAGACCTGCGCAAACTTCCTGTGCTTACCGGGGGGCTAAAGAGACCGGGCAGGCACCGTGTTATGCTGTGGAGCGCACGGTGTCTCCAGTGCGGGTGCATAGCCTGGTGCGGTATATACCAGCTCCTCGTATTGGCCGGGCTAGAGTGGGACATCGAGCCCACCTAAAGTTGAGTGGCTAAATGCTCAAGAGCTCCAGTGCGTCTGCCTGCACGGTCCGGTTCATCCAGTGCCACCTCCACACACCAGTCCTCCGGTGGCAGCTCCCCAAACCAGGCTTCCTGTGCGTGTCCTCGGCCCAGTACCACCAGTGCCAGCAACACGCATCAGACCTACTGTGCGCCGCCTCTCCAGCGCTACCGGAGCCTTTCTCCCTCTACAGCGATACTCAGAGTCTCCCCGCCTGTTTAGCGCAGCCAGAGCCTTCTCCTCTCCTGCGCGGCTGGAGTCTCCCCGCCTTTAGCACAGCCAGAGCCTTCCTCCTCTACAGCGCTGCTGGAGTCTCCCGCCGCAGCCCGAGCTTCAGTCGCAGCCCAGAGCTGTCAGTCTTCATAAACAGCCAGAGCTGTCAGTCTGCATGGAGCAGCCGGAGCTGCCAGTCTGCATGGAGCTGCCAGTCTGCAAGGAGCTGTCAGTCTGCAAGGAGCTGTCAGTTCTCATGGAACAGCCAGAGCTGTCAGTCTACATGGAGCAGCCGGAGCTGCCAGTCCACATGGAGTTGCCAGTCTGCAAGGAGCTGTCAGTCTGCAAGGAGCTGTCAGTCTGCAAGGAGCTGTCAGTCTGCAAGGACCTGTCAGTTCTGCATGGAGCAGTCAGAGCTGTCAGTCTGCAAGAGGCCGCCAGAGCTGTCAGTCTACATGGAGCAGCCAGAGCCGCCAGTCAGCATGGAGCAGCCAGATCCGTCAGTCAGCCAGACTCTTCTCCAGATCTGGCAGTCAGCCAGACTTTCCAGATCTGCCAGTCAGCCAGACTCTTCCAGATCTGCCAGTCAGCCAGACTCTTCCCAGATCCGCCAGTCAGCCAGACTCTTCCAGATCCGGGCCAGTCAGCCAGACTCTTCCACATCCGCCAGCTCAGCCAGACGCTTCCAGATCCGCCAGTCAGCCAGACTCTTCCAGATCCGGGCCAGTCAGTAGACTCTTCCAGATCTGCCAGTCAGTCAGACTCTTCCAGATCTGCCAGTCAGCCAGACTCTTCCAGATCTGCCAGTCAGCCAGACTCTTCCAGATCTGCCAGTCAGCCAGACTCTTCCAGATCTGCCAGTCAACCAGACTCTTCCAGATCTGCCAGTCAGCCAGGATCTGCCAGAACCGTCAATTAGCCAGGATCTGCCGGATCCAAATACCTGGCTGAACTTCCTCTCAGTGCTGGGCTTCCTCTCAGTGCTGGGCTTCCTCTCAGTGCCGGGCTTCCTCTCAGTCCAGAGCTTCCTCTCAGTGCTGAGCTTCCCTCAGTCCCGAGCTTCCCATCAGTCCCGAGCTGCCCCTCAGTCCTGAGCTGCCCCTCAGTCCCGAGCTGCCTTCTGCCCCGAGCTGCCCCTCAGTCCCAAGCTGCCCCTCAGTCCCGAGCTGCCCTCAGTCCAGTGGGGTTCTGGATGAGGACTAATAGGCCATGGTCGGCGGCGAAGGTGGACTATCCTAGGACGCGAGGAGGGGGACTAAGACATTTATAGAGTTGGTTCCACGTCCCGCGCCGGAGCCTGTGCCGCCACCATGGACAGACGCCCACCCGACCTCCCTATTGTTTTGATGTGTGTCCGGGAGTCCGCACCTTAGGGGGGTTCTGTCACGCCCTGGTGTATATTTATGTTTATCTTCATTTATTGGGTCAGCCAGGGTGTGACATGGGTTTTTTGTGGTGTGTTTCTGTCTTGGGGTTGTGTGGGTGTATAGCATAGTCTATGGTTGCCTGAGGCGGTTCTTAATCAGAGTCAGGTGATTTTCGTTGTCTCTGATTGGGAACCATATTTAGGTAGCCATATTCTTTGAGTGTTTTCGTGGGATTGTTCCTGTCTCTGTGTCTTCACCAGATAGGACTGTTTAGGTTTTCACGTTTCCGTTTTGTTGTTTTTGTATTTTCGTGTTTTTTCGTTCTTCAATAAATATGTCTCAAAAGTACCACGCTGCATTTTGGTCCGCTCCTCCTTCAACAGAAGAAAGCAGTTACAATGACTCTATTTTGGGATATGAATACCGAGATCCAACCCATAATATAGCACATATATTATAATTTGCTTGTAATCCAGAGAGATTGATTTAAAACATGAATCATCAGCGTACAATGACTCCTTTGTTTTTAAGCCCTGTATTTCTAACCATTGATATTATTGTTGGATCTGATTTTAATAGATAACATTTCAATGGCCATAATAAATAGATATGCCGATAGTGGACATCCTTGTTTTCTTGACAGTAGAATACTTTCTAAGAAGTAGCCATTATTTACTATTTTACCCTGGGGTTACTGTTCATAACTTTAACACATTGTATTAAAGATTCTCCAAAAATTGAAATATTGCATTGAGATTCTCCAAAATTGAAATATTGTCATTTATATAAACATTCCAGTCGTACTTTATCAAAATACTTTTCACATCATAAATTTACATATGACATTTTGTTGGTCTGTTGCCTGTTCGTCTGTCTCGTCAAGCCTTCCAGTGTGTTTTCTGTTGGTCTGTTTCCTGTCGTCTGTCTTGTCAAGCCTTCCAGTGTGTTTTCTGTTGGTCTGTTTCCTGTTCGTCTGTCTCGCCCTTCCAGTGTGTTTCCTGTTCGTTTTGTCTCGTCAAGCCTTCCAATGTGTTTTCTGTTGGTCTGTTCGTCTGTCTCGTCAAGCCTTCCAGTGTGTTTTCTGTTGGTCTGTTTGTCTGTCTCGTCAAGCCTTCCAGTGTGTTTTCTGTTGGTCTGTGGTCTGTTCGTCTGTCTCACAAGCCTTCCAGTGTGTTTTCTGTTGGTCTGTTTCCTGTTCGTCTGTCTCGTCAAGCCTTCCAGTGTGTTTTCTGTGTGTCTGTTGCCTGTTGGTCTGTCTCGTCAAGCCTTCCAGTGTGTTTTCTGTTGGTCTGTTGCCTGTTTGTTTGTCTCGTGAAGCCTTCCAGTGTGTTTTCTGTTTGTCTTTTCCTGTCCTGTCTCGTCATGCATTCCAGTGTTTTTCTGTTTGTCTGTTGCCTGTTGGTCTGTCTCGTCAAGCCTTCCAGTGTGTTTTCTGTTTGTCTGTTGGTCTGTTCATCTTTCTCGAAAGCCTTCCAGTGTTTTTCTGTTGGTCTGTTCGTCTGTCTTGTCAAGCCTTCCAGTGTGTTTTCTGTTTGTCTGTTTCATGTTCGTGTGTCTTCCTTCCAGTGTGTTTTCTGTTTATCTGTTTCCTGTTCGTTTGTCTCGTGAAGCCTTCCAGTGTGTTTTCTGTTTGTCTGTTTCCTGTTCATCTGTTTCTGTCATGCATTCCAGTGTGTTTTCTGTTTGTCTGTTGTTCCTGTCTCGTCAAGCCTTCCTGTGTGTTTTCTGTTTGTCTGTTTCAAGTCTGCCTTCTTGTCAAGCCTCCCAGTGTGTTTTCTGTTGGTCTGTTGCATGTTCTGTTTGTCTCTTCCAGTGTGTTTTCTGTTGGTCTTTTTCCTGTCTCTGTCTCAATGCATTCCAGTGTGTTTTCTGTTTGTCTGTTGCCTGTTCGTTTGTCTCGTCAAGCCTTCCTGTGTGTTTTCTGTTTGTCTGTTTCCTGTTCGTCTGTCTCGTCAATCCTTCCAGTGTGTTTTCTGTTTGTCTGTTTCCTGTTCGTCTGTCTCGTCAAGCCTTCCAGTGTGTTTTCTGTTGTCTGTTTCCTGTTCGTCTGTCTCACAAGCCTTCCAGTGTGTTTTCTGTTGGTCTGTTGCCTGTTCGTCTGTCTCGCAAGCCTTCCAGTGTGTTTTCTGTTTGTCTGTTCGTCAAGCCTCCCCAGTGTTTTTCTGTTGGTTTGTTGTCTGTTCTCTGACTCGTCAAGCCTTCCAGTGTGTTTTCTGTTGGTCTGTTTCCTGTTTGTCTGTCTCGTCAAGCCTTCTAGTGTGTTTTCTGTTGGTCTGTTGCCTGTTCGTCTGTCTAGTCAAGGCTCAAAGTGTGTTTTCTGTTGGTCTGTTTGTCTGTCTTGTCAAGCCTCCCAGTGTGTTTTCTGTTGGTCTGTTGCCTGTTCGTTTGTCTCGTCAAGCCTTCCAGTGTGTTTTCTGTTGGTCTGTTGCCTGTTCGTCTGTCTCGTCATGCATTCCAGTGTGTTTTCTGTTTGTCTGTTGCCTGTTCGTCTGTCTCATCATGCATTCCAGTGTGTTTTCTGTTTGTCTGTTGCCTGTTCGTCTGTCTCGTCAAGCCTTCCTGTGTGTTTTCTGTTTGTCTGTTTCCTGTTCGTCTGTCTCGTCAAGCCTTCCAGTGTGTTTTCTGTTGGTCTGTTTCCTGTTCGTCTGTCTCGTCAAGCCTTCCAGTGTGTTTTCTGTTGGTCTGTTTCCTGTTCGTCTGTCTCTGGCAAGCCTTCCAGTGTGTTTCCTGTTCGTTGTCTCATCAAGGCTTCCAGTGTGTTTTCTGTTGGTCTGTTCCTGTCTCACAAGCCTTCCAGTGTGTTTTCTGTTGGTCTGTTGTCTGTTCGTCTGTCTCGTCAAGCCTTCCAGTGTGTTTTCTGTTGGTCTGTTTCCTGTTCGTCTGTCTCGTCAAGCCTCCCAGTGTGTTTTCTGTTGGTCTGTTTCCTGTTCGTTTGTCTCACAAAGCCTTCCAGTGTGTTTTCTGTGTGTCTGTTGCCTGTTAGTCTGTCTCATCAAGCCTTCCAGTGTGTTTTCTGTTTTCTGTTGGTCTGTTCATCTTTCTCGTCAAGCCTTCCAGTGTGTTTTCTGTTGGTCTGTTCGTCTGTCTTGTCAAGCCTTCCAGTGTGTTTTCTGTTTGTCTGTTTCCTGTTCGTCTGTCTCGTCAAGCCTTCCAGTGTGTTTTCTGTTTGTCTGTTTCCTGTTCGTTTGTCTCGTGAAGCCTTCCAGTGTGTTTTCTGTTTGTCTGTTTCCTGTTCTTCTGTCTTGTCAAGCCTCCCAGTGTGTTTTCTGTTGGTCTGTTGCCTGTTCGTCTGTCTCACAAGCCTTCCAGTGTGTTTTCTGTTGGTCTGTTTCCTGTTCGTCTGTCTCGTCAAGCCTACCAGTGTGTTTCCTGTTCGTTTGTCTCGGCCTTCCAGTGTGTTTTCTGTTGGTCTGTTCGTCTGTCTCGTCAAGCCTTCCAGTGTGTTTTCTGTTGGTCTGTTCGTCTGTCTCGCTGCCTTCCAGTGTGTTTTCTGTTGGTCTGTGGTCTGTTCATCTGTCTCGTCAAGCCTTCCAGTGTTTTCTGTTGGTCTGTTTCCTGTTCGTCTGTCTCGTCAAGCCTCCCCAGTGTGTTTTCTGTTGGTCTGTTTCCTGTTCGTTTGTCTCGTCAAGCCTTCCAGTGTGTTTTCTGTGTGTCTGTTGCCTGTTGGTCTGTCTCGTCAAGCCTTCCAGTGTATTTTCTGTTTGTCTGTTGGTCTGTTCATCTTTCTCGTCAAGCCTTCCAGTGTGTTTTCTGTTGGTCTGTTCGTCTGTCTTGTCAAGCCTTCCAGTGTGTTTTCTGTTTGTCTGTTTCCTGTTCGTCTGTCTCACAAGCCTTCCAGTGTGTTTTCTGTTTGTCTGTTTCCTGTTCGTTTGTCTCGTGAAGCCTTCCAGTGTGTTTTCTGTTTGTCTGTTTCCTGTTCGTCTGTCTCGTCATGCATTCCAGTGTGTTTTCTGTTGGTCTGTTGCCTGTTCGGCTGTCTCAGTCAAGCCTTCCTGTGTGTTTTCTGTTTGTCTGTTGCCTGTTCGCCTGTCTCGCGCAAGCCTTCCAGTGATTTTTCTGTTTGTCTGTTTCCTGTTCGTTTGTCTCGTGAAGCCTTCCAGTGTGTTTTCTGTTTGTCTGTTTCCTGTTCGTCTGTCTCGTCAAGCCTTCCAGTGTGTTTTCTGTTGGTCTGTTTCTGTCGTCTGTCTCGTCAAGCCTTCCAGTGTGTTTTCTGTTGGTCTGTTTCCTGTTCGCCTGTCTCGTCAAGCCTTCCAGTGTGTTTTCTGTTTGTCTGTTGCCTGTTCGTCTGTCTCACAAGCCTTCCAGTGATTTTTCTGTTTGTCTGTTTCCTGTTCGTTTGTCTCGTGAAGCCTTCCAGTGTGTTTTCTGTTTGTCTGTTTCCTGTTCGTCTGTCTCAGCAAGCCTTCCAGTGTGTTTTCTGTTTGTCTGTTTCCTGTTCGTCTGTCTCGGGCTGCCTTCCAGTGTGTTTTCTGTTGGTCTGTTTCCTGTTCGTTTGTCTCATCAAGCCTTCCAGTGTGTTTTCTGTTGGTCTGTTCGTCTGTCTCGTCAAGCCTTCCAGTGTGTTTTCTGTTGGTCTGTGGTCTGTTTGCCTGTCTCGTCAAGCCTTCCAGTGTGTTTTCTGTTGGTCTGTTTCCTGTTCGTCTGTCTCACAAGCCTCCCAGTGTGTTTTCTGTTGTCTGTTTCCTGTTCATTTGTCTTGTCAAGCCTTCCAGTGTGTTTTCTGTGTGTCTGTTGCCTGTTGGTCTGTCTCGTCAAGCTTTCCAGTGTGTTTTCTGTTTGTCTGTTGGTCTGTTCATCTTTCTCGTCAAGCCTTCCAGTGTGTTTTCTGTTGGTCTGTTCGTCTGTCTGTCAAGCCTTCCAGTGTGTTTTCTGTTTGTCTGTTTCCTGTTCGTCTGTCTCGTCAAGCCTTCCAGTGTGTTTTCTGTTTGTCTGTTTCCTGTTCATTTGTCTCGTGAAGCCTTCCAGTGTGTTTTCTGTTTGTCTGTTTCCTGTCTGTCTGTCTCGTCATGCATTCCAGTGTGTTTTCTGTTTGTCTGTTGCCTGTTCGTCTGTCTCGTCAAGCCTTCCTGTGTGTTTTCTGTTTGTCTGTTTCCTGTTCGTCTGTCTTGTCAAGCCTCCCAGTGTGTTTTCTGTTGGTCTGTTGCCTGTTCGTCTGTCTTGTCAAGACTCCCAGTGTGTTTTCTGTTGGTCTGTTGCCTGTTCGTTTGTCTCGGTGAAGCCTTCCAGTGTGTTTTCTGTTTGTCTTTTCCTGTTCGTCTGTCTCGTCATGCATTCCAGTGTGTTTTCTGTTTGTCTGTTGCCTGTTCGTCTGTCTCGTGGCAAGCCTTCCTGTGTGTTTTCTGTTTGTCTGTTTCCTGTCTGCCTGTCTCGCCAAGCCTTCCAGTGTGTTTTCTGTTGGTCTGTTTCTGTTCGTCTGTCTCGTCGCCTTCCAGTGTGTTTTCTGTTGGTCTGTTTCCCTGTTCGTCTGTCTCGCCCTTCCAGTGTGTTTTCTGTTGGTCTGTTCGTCTGTCTCGTCAAGCCTTCCAGTGTGTTTTCTGTTGGTCTGTGGTCTGTTCGTCTGTCTCGTCAAGCCTTCCAGTGTGTTTTCTGTTGTTGTTTCCTGTTCTGTCTCATCCTGTGTTTTCTGCTGGTTTGTTTCCTGTCTGTCTCGTCAAGCCTTCCAGTGTGTTTTCTGTGTGTCTGTTGCCTGTTAGTCTGTCTCATCAAGCCTTCCAGTGTGTTTTCTGTTTGTCTGTTGGTCTGTTCATCTTTCTCACAAGCCTTCCAGTGTGTTTTCTGTTGGTCTGTTTGTCTGTCTTGTCAAGCCTCCCAGTGTGTTTTCTGTTTGTCTGTTTCCTGTTCGTCTGTCTCGTCAATCCTTCCAGTGTGTTTTCTGTTGGTCTGTTTCCTGTTCGTCTGTCTCGTCAAGCCTCCCAGTGTGTTTTCTGTTGGTCTGTTTCCTGTTCGTCTGTCTCGTCAAGCCTTCCAGTGTGTTTTCTGTGTGTCTGTTGCCTGTTGGTCTGTCTCGTCAAGCCTTCCAGTGTGTTTTCTGTTTGTCTGTTTCCTGTTCGTCTGTCTCGTCAAGCCTTCCAGTGTGTTTTCTGTTGGTCTGTTTCCTGTTTATCTGTCTCGTCAAGCCTTCCAGTGTGTTTTCTGTTGGTTTGTCTGTCTCACAAGCCTTCCAGTGTGTTTTCTGTTGGTCTGTCTGTCTCGTCAAGCCTTCCAGTGTGTTTTCTGTTGGTCTGTGGTCTGTTCGTCTGTCTCGCCAAGCCTTCCAGTGTGTTTTCTGTTGGTCTGTTTCCTGTTCTATCTGTCTCATCAAGCCTTCCAGTGTGTTTTCTGTTTGTTTGTTTCCTGTTCGTCTGTCTCGTCAAGCCTTCCAGTGTGTTTTCTGTGTGTCTGTTGCCTGTTGGTCTGTCTCGTCAAGCCTTCCAGTGTGTTTTCTGTTTGTCTGTTGGTCTGTTCATCTTTCTCTGGCCAAGCCTTCCAGTGTGTTTTCTGTTGGTCTGTTCGTCTGTCTTGTCAAGCCTTCCAGTGTGTTTTCTGTTTGTCTGTTTCCTGTCGTCTGTCTCGTCAAGCCTTCCAGTGTGTTTTCTGTTTGTCTGTTTCCTGTTCGTCTGTCTTGTCAAGCCTCCCAGTGTGTTTTCTGTTGGTCTGTTGACTGTTCGTCTGTCTCGTCAAGCCTTCCAGTGTGTTTTCTGTTGGTCTGTTGCCTGTTCGTTTGTCTCACAAGCCTTCCAGTGTGTTTTCTGTTTGTCTGTTTCCTGTTCGTCTGTCTCGTCAAGCCTTCCAGTGTGTTTTCTGTTTGTCTGTTGCCTGTTCGTCTGTCTCACAAGCCTTCCTGTGTGTTTTCTGTTTGTCTGTTTCCTGTTCGTCTGTCTCTGTCAAGCCTTCCAGTGTGTTTTCTGTTGGTCTGTTTCCTGTTCGTCTGTCTCGTCAAGCCTTCCAGTGTGTTTTCTGTTGGTCTGTTTTCTGTTCGTCTGTCTCGTCCAAGCCTCCCAGTGTGTTTTCTGTTGGTCTGTTTCCTGTTTGTCTGTCTCGTCAAGCCTTCCAGTGTGTTTTCTGTGTGTCTGTTGCCTGTTGGTCTGTCTCGTCAAGCCTTCCAGTGTTTTCTGTTTGTCTGTTGGTCTGTTCATCTTTCTCGTCAAGCCTTCCAGTGTGTTTTCTGTTGATCTGTTGGTCTGTCTCGTCAAGCCTTCCCAGTGTGTTTTCTGTTGGTCTGTTTCTGTTCGTCTGTCTCGTCAAGCCTTCCAGTGTGTTTTCTTTGTCTGTTTCCTGTTCGTCTGTCTCGTCAAGCCTCCCAGTGTGTTTTCTGTTGGTCTGTTTCCTGTTCGTCTGTCTCGTCAAGCCTTCCAGTGTGTTTTCTGTGTGTCTGTTGCCTGTTGGTCTGTCTCGTCAAGCCTTCCAGTGTGTTTTCTGTTTGTCTGTTGGTCTGTTCATCTTTCTCGTCAAGCCTTCCAGTGTGTTTTCTGTTGGTCTGTTCGCTGTCTTGTCAAGTTCCAGTGTGTTTCCTGTTCGTCTGTCTCGTCAAGCCCCAGTGTGTTTTCTGTTGGTCTGTTTCCTGTTCGTCTGTCTCGCAAGCCTTCCAGTGTGTTTTCTGTTGGTCTGTTGCCTGTTCGTCTGTCTCGCTGCCTTCCAGTGTGTTTTCTGTTGGTCTGTCTGTCTCACAAGCCTCCCAGTGTGTTTTCTGTTTGTTTGTTGTCTGTCTGTCTGACTCGCCAAGCCTTCCAGTGTGTTTTCTGTTGGTCTGTTTCCTGTTTGTCTGTCTCGTCAAGCCTTCTAGTGTGTTTTCTGTTGGTCTGTTTCCTGTCTAGTCAAGGCACAAAGTGTGTTTTCTGTTGGTCTGTTCGTCTGTCTTGTCAAAGCTTCCCAGTGTGTTTTCTGTTGGTCTGTTGCCTGTTCGTCTGTCTCGTCAAGCCTTCCAGTGTGTTTTCTGTTGGTCTGTTGCCTGTTCGTCTGTCTCGTGAAGCCTTCCAGTGTGTTTTCTGTTTGTCTGTTTCCTGTCGTCTGTCTCTGTCATGCATTCCAGTGTGTTTTCTGTTTGTCTGTTGCCTGTTCGTCTGTCTCGTCAAGCCTTCTTGTGTGTTTTCTGTTTGTCTGTTTCCTGTCGTCTGTCTCGTCAATCCTTCCAGTGTGTTTTCTGTTGGTCTGTTTCCTGTTCGTCTGTCTCGTCAAGCCTTCCAGTGTGTTTTCTGTTGGTCTGTTTCCTGTTCGTCTGTCTCGTCAAGCCTTCCAGTGTGTTTTCTGTTGGTCTGTTTCCTGTTCGTCTGTCTCGTCAAGCCTACCAGTGTGTTTCCTGTTCGTTTGTCTGTTTCCAGTGTGTTTTCTGTTGGTCTGTTCGTCTGTCTCGTCAAGCCTTCCAGTGTGTTTTCTGTTGGTCTGTTTCCTGTTCGTCTGTCTCGTCAAGCCTCCCAGTGTGTTTTCTGTTGGTCTGTTTCCTGTTCGTCTGTCTCGTCAAGCCTTCCAGTGTGTTTTCTGTGTGTCTGTTGCCTGTTGGTCTGTCTCACAAGCCTTCCAGTGTGTTTCTGTTTGTCTGTTGGTCTGTTCATCTTTCTCAAGCCTTCCAGTGTGTTTTCTGTTGGTCTGTTCGTCTGTCTTGTCAAGCCTTCCAGTGTGTTTTCTGTTTGTCTGTTTCCTGTCGTCTGTCTCACAAGCCTTCCAGTGTGTTTTCTGTTTGTCTGTTTCCTGTTCGTTTGTCTCGTGAAGCCTTCCAGTGTGTTTTCTCTTTGTCTGTTTCCTGTTCGTCTGTCTCGTCATGCATTCCAGTGTGTTTTCTGTTTGTCTGTTGCCTGTTCGTCTGTCTCGTCAAGCCTTCCTGTGTGTTTTCTGTTTGTCTGTTGCCTGTTCGTCTGTCTCGTCAAGCCTTCCAGTGTGTTTTCTGTTTGTCTGTTTCCTGTTCGTTTGTCTCGTGAAGCCTTCCAGTGTGTTTTCTGTTTGTCTGTTTCCTGTTCGTCTGTCTCTGTCATGCATTCCAGTGTGTTTTCTGTTTGTCTGTTGTCTGTTCGTCTGTCTCGTCAAGCCTTCCAGTGTGTTTTCTGTTGGTCTGTTTCCTGTTCGTCTGTCTCGTCAAGCCTTTCCTGTGTGTTTTCTGTTTTCTGTTTCCTGTTCGCCTGTCTCGCTCAAGCCTTCCAGTGTGTTTTCTGTTGGTCTGTTTCCTGTTCGTCTGTCTCGTCAAGCCTTCCAGTGTGTTTTCTGTTGGTCTGTTTCCTGTTCGCCTGCCTGTCAAGCCTTCCAGTGTGTTTCCTGTTCGTTTGTCTCATCAAGCCTTCCAGTGTGTTTTCTGTTGGTCTGTTCGTCTGTCTCGTCAAGCCTTCCAGTGTGTTTTCTGTTTGTCTGTTGCCTGTTCGCCTGTCTCGCAAGCCTCCCAGTGTTTTCTCTTTGTCTGTTTCCTGTTCGCCTGTCTCGTCAAGCCTCCCAGTGTGTTTTCTGTTGGTCTGTTGCCTGTTCGTCTGTCTCGTCAAGCCTTCCAGTGTGTTTTCTGTTGGTCTGTTGCCTGTTCTGCCTGTCTCGTCAAGCCTTCCAGTGTGTTTTCTGTTGGTCTGTTTCCTGTTAGTCTGTCTCATCAAGCCTTCCAGTGTGTTTTCTGTTTGTCTGTTTCCTGTTCTGCCTGTCTCGTCAAGTCTTCCAGTGTGTTTTCTGATGGTCTGTTCGTCTGTCTCGTCAAGCCTCCCAGTGTGTTTTCTGTTGGTCTGTTTCCTGTTTGTCTGTCTCACAATCCTCCCAGTGTGTTTTCTGTTTGTCTGTTGCCTGTTCGTCTGTCTCGTCAAGCCTTCCAGTTTGTTTTCTGTTTGTCTGTTTCCTGTTCATCTGTCTCGTCAAGCCTTCCAGTGTGTTTTCTGTTTGTCTGTTGCTTTTTCTGTCTGTCTCGTCAAGCCTTCCAGTGTGTTTTCTGTTTGTCTGTTGCCTGTTCGTCTGTCTCACAAGCCTTCCAGTGTTTTTTCTGTTTGTCTTTTTCCTGTTTATCTGTCTCGTCAAGCCTTCCAGTGTGTTTTCTGTTTGTCTGTTGCCTGTCCGTCTGTCTCGTCAAGCCTTCCAGTGTGTTGTCTGTTGGTCTATTTCCTGTTCATCTGTCTCGTCAAGCCTTCCAGTGTGTTTTCTGTTTGTCTGTTTTGTTCCCTGTCTTATTCCAGTGTGTTTTCTGTTGGTCTTTTTCCTGTTTATCTGTCTCGTCAAGCCTTCCAGTGTTTTCTGTTTGTCTGTTGCCTGTCCATCTGTCTCGTCAAGCCTTCCAGTGTGTTGTCTGTTTGTCTGTTTCCTGTTTATCTGTCTCGTCAAGCCTCCCAGTGTGTTTTCTGTTTGTCTTTTTCCTGTTTATCTGTCTCGTCAAGCCTTCCAGTGTGTTTTCTGTTTGTCTGTTGCCTGTCCGTCTGTCTCGTCAAGCCTTCCAGTGTGTTGTCTGTTGGTCTGTTGGTCTGTCTCGTCAAGCCTTCCAGTGTGTTGTCTGTTTGTCTGTTTCCTGTTTATCTGTCTCTGTCAAGCCTTCCAGTGTTTTTTCTGTTTGTCTTTTTCCTGTTTATCTGTCTCGCCAAGCCTTCCAGTGTGTTTTCTGTTTGTCTGTTGCCTGTCCGTCTGTCTCGTCAAGCCTTCCAGTGTGTTGTCTGTTGGTCTGTTGGTCTGTCTCGTCAAGCCTTCCAGTGTGTTTTCTGTTTGTCTGTTGCCTGTTCGTCTTTCTCGTCAAGCCTTCCAGTGTGTTTTCTGTTTGTCTGTTGCCTGTTCGTCTTTCTCGTCAAGCCTTCCAGTGTGTTTTCTGTTGGTCTGTTTCCTGTTGGTCTGTCTCGTCAAGCCTTCTAGTGTGTTTTCTGTTTGTCTATTGCCTGTTCGTCTTTCTCGTCAAGCCTTCCAGTGTGTTTTCTGTTTGTCTGTTGCCTGTTAGTCTTTCTCGCCAAGCCTTCCAGTGTGTTTTCTGTTGGTCTGTTCTTCTGCCTCGTCCAGCCTTCCAGTGTGTTTTTCCATACTCCTATTTCGCTAGATCCTGTTTTCTAGTCCTCCCGGGTTCTGACCATTTCTGCTGGCCCTGATCCCGAGACTGCCTGCCGTCCTGTACCTATCTGACTCTGACCTGGTTACGAACTTCTGCCTGCCCTAACCCTGAGAATTCCTGCTACCCTGTAGCTGTTGAAATGGGACCTCGTTACGAACCTCTGCCTGTCCTCAACCTGCCCTTTGCCTGCCTCCTGTGGTTTAATAAACTACTCTGTCTATTGAACCTTCCGTCTCCTATGTCTGCATCTGTCACATCCTGAATCGTGTCATAGGGTGATGCATCCTATGTATGAGGAGGGGACAAGAGACAGTATAAGTCTTAATCTTCTCTGGTGCTTTATTTAAATCATGTCTAATGACCTTTTATATCATTTTCATCTGTTTATAGTGTTGGAAGATTAGGGTTTCACTGCAGCACTAAGCCTCCCTTCCCTCCTCTCCTCCCCCTCTCCCCCTCCTCTTCTCTCTCCTCCCTCCTCTCCCTCCCTCCTCTCTCTGGTTGCCAGTCCTCTCTCCTCTCTCCTCTCCTCTCTCCTCCCTCCTCTCCTCCCTCCTCTCCCTGGTCGCCAGTCCTCTCTCCTCCCTCCTCCCCTCCCACCTCTCCCTGGTCGCCAGTCTCCTCTCCTCCCTCCTCTCCCTTGTCACCAGCCCCTCTCTTCTCTCCTCCCTCCTCTCCCTGGTCGCCAGTCCTCTCTCCTCCTCCTTCTCCACCCTCCTCACCTCTCCCTGGTCGCCAGTCATCTCTCCTCTCCTCCCTCCTCTCCCTGGTCGCCAGTCCTCTCTCCTCCCTCCTCCCTCCCACCTCTCCCTGGTCGCCAGTCCTCTCTCCTCCTCCTCTCCTCCCACCTCCCTGGTCGCCAGTCTCCTCTCCTCCCTCCTCTCCCTTGTCACCAGCCCTCTCTTCTCTCCTCCCTCCTCTCCCTGGTCGCCAGTCCTCTCTTCTCTCCTCCCTCTACTCCCTGGTCGCCAGTCCTTTCTTCTCTCCTCCCTCCTCTCCCTGGTCGCCAGTCCTCTCTGATCTCTCCTCCCTCCTCTCCCTGGTCGCCAGTCCTCTCTACTGTCTCCTCCCCAGCCACTCTCATTGATTACAACCCTTTCTTAAAGAGGACTAATTGCATTTAGATTTCACTCAACTGAATCTCTCCAATAACTGTAACTATCTGTTTTAATACCAAGTGATTGTAAGTAAAAATGACCTTGTATAATATCTTAAGATTAAATACATAGTTTAGTATTTAATATAGCTTTAAACCGCTCTGCCCTGCTGCAGGTCTACTGACTGTGGTGGCTCTGAGCTGCAAGCCTTGGCAACACCACAGGAAATTACTCTAGATGTAATGTAAATACATCATCTGATTGAGTTCTTTATATGTCATTTAATAAAGAGTTGATTTAAGTAAAGGCTTGATTATTGAAGTAAAGGCTTAATTCAGTGGATGGACCTGAAAAAAACAATTATCAGTACATAGAAATGGTGAAGGACAGTGAGAGAGAGGACAGGAAGAGTGGGAGGAGAATGGGGGAAGGGAGAAGGAGGCGCGGGAGAGATGGAGGTGAATGGGGAGGAGAGGGAGAGAGAGAGGAGAATGGGGAGGGTAGAAGGAGGCGAGGGAGAGAGGGAGGAGAATGGGGAGGGGAGAAGGAGGAGAGGGAGAGGGAGGAGAATGGGGAGGGGAGAAGGAGGAGAGGGAGAGAGGGAGGAGAATGGGGGAGTGTAGAAGGAGGCGAGGGAGAGAGGGAGGAGAATGGGGAGGGGAGAAGGGGGAGGGGAGAAGGAGGAGAGGGAGAGGGAGGAGAATGGAGGAGGGGAGAAGGAGGCGAGGGAGAGTGAGAGGATAATGGGGAGAAGGAGGAGAGGGAGAGAGGGAGGAGAATGGGGGAGGGAGAAGGGAGAGAGGGAGGAGAATGGGGGAGGGGAGAAGGGAGAGAGGGAGGAGAATGGGGGAGGGGAGAAGGGAGAGAGGGAGGAGAATGGGGGAGGGGAGAAGGGAGAGAGGGAGGAGAATGGGGGAGGGGAGAAGGGAGAGAGGGAGGAGAATGGGGGAGGGGAGAAGGAGGAGAGGGAGGAGAATGGGGGAGGGGAGAAGGAGGAGAGGGAGAAAGGGAGGCATGCATCAGATGCCTAAATGTACTGGTCTGAGTGTAAACCACACTAAAACAACACTAGACACTGTGGAACACAAAAGTTTTCTATCTCATCCTATAATATCCAAGGCCTGAGGTCATCTGCCTTTGGCCTAAAGAGCAGGAACCTGGTCTTTACCAAAATAATCAGAAATAGACATTGTTATCCACCAAAGAAACATGTATAGAGGAAATGGACCTACTGGTTGCCCTCTAGGGTAGAAAGCTGGTAGCTTCCAGCTGTGAATCAGGGAAGAAACTCAGTTTTTTTTTTACATTTGGTATAGATCAGATTTACAACGCATTCAGACAGTATTCAGACCCCTTTCCTTTTTCCACATCATGTCACAGTCTTATTCTAAAATGGATTATAGCCCATAATGTCAGAGCAAAAACAGGTTTTTAGAAATTTTTGCAAATTTATTAAAAATTAAAACAGAAATACCTTATTTCCGTAAGTAGTCAGGGACATTGTGTTTCAGATGTTTAACCCATCAGGGTAGTGTGATTCTGATGTTAAACTCACCAGGGTAGTGTGATTCTGATGTTTAACTCACCAGGGTTGTGTGTTTCTGATGTTTAACCCACCAGGGTAGTGTGATTCTGATGTTTAACCCACCAGGGTAGTGTGTTTCTGATGTTTAACCCACCAGGGTAGTGTGATTCTGATGTTTAACCCACCAGGGTAGTGTGTTTCTGATGTTTAACCCACCAGGGTGTGTTTTCAGATGTTTAACCCACCAGGGTAGTGTGTTTCTGATGTTTAACCAGGGTAGTGTGATTCTGATGTTTAACCCACCAGGGTTGTGTGATTCTGATGTTTAACCCACCAGGTGTGTGTTTCTGATGTTTAACCCACCAGGGTAGTGTGTGATTCTGATGTTTAACCCACCAGGGTAGTGTGATTCTGATGTTTAACCCACCAGGGTAGTGTGATGTTTAACACACCAGGGTAGTGTGTTTCTGATGTTTAACACACCAGGGTAGTGTTTCTGATGTTTAACCCACCAGGGTAGTGTGATTCTGATGTTTAACCCACCAGGGTAGTGTGTTTCTGATGTTTAACCCACCAGGGTAGATGTTTAACCCACCAGGGTAGTGTGATTCTGATGTTTAACCCACCAGGGTAGTGTGTTTCTGATGTTTAACCCACCAGGGTAGTGTGATTCTGATGTTTAACCCACCAGGGTAGTGTGTTTCTGATGTTTAACCCACCAGGGTAGTGTGTTTCTGATGTTTAACCCACCAGGGTAGTGTGATTCTGATGTTTAACCCACCAGGGTAGTGTGATTCTGATGTTTAACACACCAGGGTAGTGTGTTTCTGATGTTTAACACACCAGGGTAGTGCGTTTCTGATGTTTAACCCACCAGGGCATTCGACAGCCATAGAGACTCCAGATGCTCCTCGACCAACTTTGGAATCTAAAAAATGAAACTATGAAAAGTAGGAAAAGCTCTAAGGCCTAATTTCATGACATTGTCCCTCACCTAATTGCAAAATTCCTACGTGTCTTTTCCCCTCTCGTTATGGTGTACTGGTGCTGGAAGCAAAAAGACTGAGTCTAATTTCATTTCAGTCTGTTTTAGGACAACCCTTTAGATGTTTAATTCAATCCCAATTTCATGTAATCAGGCAGAATGCTTCCCTAGAGGGAGGGCACAGCTAGCACAACCAGCAACTAAAAATTTGCAAATGTAATTGGTCCACCTTTCCATCCCCTCTTAGTCTCTGTCTCGCTCTCTTTCTCCTTCTACCACTGGCTTTATTAACTAATATTGCTTTCTGAACGTTTTCATCTATTTTCTTTTCTGATGGTGCTGCAGCTCACCTATCCCTCTATCCCTCCATCTCTCCCTCCCCCGTTATACAACACCATTCCCCTCGTTCCTCAAGGCTACAGGGTTGTTATTGTAATTTCATATTTCTCTCGCTCTCTCTCTCTCTCTCTCTCTCTACCTCTCTGTCTCTACAGCCGCTGGATATTGAGTACAAAATCCATTATCATTTGTATATTTTAATTATGCAAATGATGCTGCTCAGCTGGCTGGCCCAACCTGAAGGGAAGCCCAACTTCATTCTGGGTGATTACAATTTATCCAGTCGAGTCCCTTTAATTGTAACAAGCTAATTACCTTGTTTCATTTAGTTTTAACAATGCCAACAGAGAAGCGGCCAGTGATAGCACACTAACTCACCACTATCTGACAGCCAGCAGAGGAACAAGTAGGCAACAGGGAGACAGCAGGCAGCAGGAACAACTGATCTGGCATCAGATCCTCTGTGGATAGAGCACTGGAGGCTGCTGAGGGGAGGACGGCTCATAATAATGACTGGGATGGAGAAAATGGAATGGTATCAAACACATGGAAACCATTCCGTTTCAGCCATTTCAATAAGTCCGTCCTCCCACGTTACCTCCTGTGGTTGAACTGATGTAGATAGAACTGATCTGGCACCTGATCCTTTGTGGTTAGAGCCTGGTGTAAGAACTTCAGGCCCTGATCTACCATCAGCATCTCTGTGGCAGGAGAAACATGCAAGGTGTCTGACTGTGTTGCTTTTGTTCCAATTGAACCAACAGGCCTAGACTCTGGTCTGACCACTGTGTGATGTAATGTACAGGCCTGGAGTCTTAAAATCACATCAAATCAAATGTTATTGGTCACATACACATGGTCATGTTACTGGTCACATGGTCAGATGTTACTGGTCACATGGTCAGCAGATGTTATGTTACATGGTTAGCAGATGTTACTGGTCACATACACATGGTTAGCAGATGTTACTGGTCACATGGTTAGCAGATGTTACTGGTCACATAGACATGGTTAGCAGATGTTAATGGTCACATGGTTAGCAGATGTTACTGGTCACATAGACATGATTAGCAGATGTTACTGGTCACATGGTTAGCAGATGTTAATGGTCACAAACACATGGTCAGCAGATGTTACTGGTCACATGGTCAGCAGATGTTACTGGTCACATGGTTAGCAGATGTTACTGGTCACATAGACATGATTAGCAGATGTTACTGGTCACATGGTTAGCAGCAGGTTATGTTACTGGTCACATGGTTAGCAGATGTTACTGGTCACATGGTTAGCAGATGTTAATGGTCACATGGTTAGCAGATGTTACTGGTCACATGGTTAGCAGATGTTAATGGTCACATAGACATGGTTAGCAGATGTTATTGGTCACATACACATGGTTAGCAGATGTTACTGGTCACATGATGTTACTGGTCACATACACATGGTTAGCAGATGTTAATGGTCACATACACATGGTTAGCAGAGGTTATTGGTAACATACACATGGTTAGCAGATGTTAATGGTCACATAGACATGGTTAGCAGATGTTATTGGTCACATACACATGGTTAGCAGATGTTACTGTTTAGCAGATGTTAATGGTCACATACACATGGTTAGCAGATGTTACTGGTCACATGGTTAGCAGATGTTACTGTTCACATACACATGGGTAGCAGATGTTACTGGTCACATGGTTAGCAGATGTTAATGGTCACATGCACATGGTTAGCAGATGTTAATGGTTACATACACATGGTCAGCAGATGTTATTGGTCACATACACATGGTTAGCAGATGTTATTGTGAGTGTAGCTAAATGCTTCTAGATCTGACAGTGCAGCAGAATCTAACAGGTAATATATAACAATTACACAACAAAACCTAATATCTAACAATTACACAACAAAACCTAATTTCTAACAATTACACAACAAATCCTAATATCTAACAATTACACAACAAATCCTAATATCTAACAATTACACAACAAATCCTAATATCTAACAATTACACAACAAATCCTAATATCTAACAATTACGCAACAAATCCTAATATCTAACAATTACACAACAAATCCTAATATCTAACAACTACACAACAAATCCTAATATCTAAAAAATTCCACAACAAAACCTAATAACACAATCTAGTAGAGGAATGGGATAAGAATATAGAAATATAAAATATATGGATGAGAAGTGACAGAGTGGCTAAGATGCAATAGATAGTGAAGAATAGATAGTGAAGGATACCATATACAGTATATACTGTACATATGAGATGAGTAATGTGAGATATGTAAACATTCTTAAAGTGGCATTATTAAAGTGAAGAGTGTTCCATTTATTAAAGTGGCCAACGATTTCAAGTCTGTATGAAGGCAGCAGCCTCTCTGTGTTAGTGGTGGCTATTTGATGATCTGATGGCCTTGAGATAGAAGTTGTATTTCAGTCTCTTGGTCCCAGCTTTGATGAACATCTACTGACCTCGCCTTCTGGATGATAACGGGGTGAACAGGCAGTGGCTCGGGTGGTTGATGTCCTTGATGATATTTTCGGCCTTCTTGTGACATCGGGTGTTGTAGGTGTCCTGGAGGGCAGGTAGTTTGCCCCAGTGATGCGTTGTGCAGATCGCACTACCCTCTGCAGAGCCCAGCGGATGTGGGCGGTGCAGTTGCCGTACCAGGCGGTGATACAGCCCGACAAGTTTTTGGTGACAAGGAAAGAAAATTCAGCCTCCTGAGGTTGAAGAGGTGCTGTTGAGCCTTCTTCACCACACTGTCTGTGTGGGTGGACCCTTTCAGTTTGTCAGTGATGTGGGCTCCCTCTGCTGTTTCCTGAAGTCCACGATCATCTTCTTTGTTTTGTTGATGTTGAGAGTAAGGTTATTTTCCTGACACCACACTCCCAGGGCCCTCACCTCCTCCCTGTAGGCCATCTCATCATTGTTGGTAATCAAGCCTATCACTGTAGTGCTATCTGCAAACTTGATGATTGAGTTGGAGGCGTGCATGGCCACGCAGTCGTGGGTGAACAGGGCGCACAGCAGAGGGTTGAGTACGCACCCATGTGGTGCCCCAATGTTGAGGATCAATGTTGAGGATCAGGCGTGCATGGCCACGCAGTCGTGGGTGAACAGGGAGCACAGCAGAGGGTTGAGTACGCACCCATGTGGTGCCCCAATGTTGAGGATCAGCGGGGTGGAGATGTTGTTACCTACCCTCACCACCTGGGGGTGGACCGTCAGGAAGTCCAGTACCCAGTTGCACAAGGCTGGGTTGAGACCCAAGGTCTGGAACTTAATGATGAGTTTGGAGGGTACTATGGTGTTAAATGCTGAGCTGTCATCGATGAACAACATTCTCAAATAGGTATTCCTCTTGTCCAGATAGGTTAGGGCAGTGTGCAGTGTGGTTGCGATTACGTCGTCTCGTCCTCATGTAGATTATATCACAGTGTTCTAAACTCCAGTGAAATCAGTCCGGGGCATATAGAGTCCACATAGAGTCCACATAGAGTTCATATAGAGTTCACATAGAGTTCATATAAAGTTCACGTAGAGTTCATATAGAGTTCATATAGAGTTCACATAGAGTTCACATAGAGTTCACGTAGAGTTCAAAGAGTGTCCCTTTGCGATCTGGAGTGTCTGCTTCCACCTTGGAGCTAGACATAGTCATTATGCAATTACAAAAGAGACAAAGAGAGACAGAGAGAGAAAGTGGGATAGGGGAAAGGTTAGCTAAAAGAGTTAAGGTTAAGGCTAGGGGAAAGGTTAGCTAAAATGGTTAAGGTAAAGGCTATGGGAAGGGTTAGCTAAAATAGTTAAGGTAAAGGCTAGGGGAAGGGTTAGCTAAAAGAGTTAAGGTAAAGGCTAGGGGAAAGGTTAGCTATAAGGGTTAAGGTAAAGGCTAGGGGAAGGGTTAGCTAAAATGGTTAAGGTAAAGGCTAGGGAAAAGGTTAGCTATAAGGGTTAAGGTAAAGGCTAGGGAAAGGTTAGCTAAAAGAGTTACGGTTAAGGCTAGGGGAAAGGTTAGCTATAAGGGTTAAGGTAAAGGCTAGCGGAAGGGTTAGCTAAAAGAGTTAAGGTTAAGGCTAGGGGAAAGGTTAGCTAAAAAGGTTAGGTTTAAGGCTAGGGGAAGGATTAGCTAAAAGGGTTAGGGTTAAGGCTATTGGAAGGATTAGCTAAAAGGGCTAGGGTTAATGCTAGGGGAAGGGTTAGCTAAAAGGGTTAGAGTTAAGGCTCAGGGGAAGGATTAGCTAAAAGGGTTAGAGTTAAGGCTAGGGGAAGGATTAGCTAAAAGGGTTAGAGTTAAGGCTAGGGGAAGGATTAGCTAAAAGGGTTAGAGTTAAGGCTAGGGGAAGGGTTAGCTAAAAGGGTTAGAGTTAAAGGGTAGGGAGAAGGGTTAGCTAAAAGGGTTAGGAATTTATTAGGAATGGTTAGCTAAAAGGGTTAGGTTAAGGCTAGAGGAATGGTTAGCTAAAAGGGTTAAGGTTAAGGCTAGAGGAATGGTTAGCTAAAAGGGTTAGGGTTAAGGCTAGAGGAATGGTTAGCTAAAAGGGTTAGGGTTAAGGCTAGAGGAATGGTTAGCTAAAAGGGTTAGGGTTAAGACTAGGGGAAGGATTAGCTAAAAGGGTTAGGGTTAAGACTAGGGGAAGGATTAGCTAACATGCTAAGTAGTTTAAATCTTGCTAATTTTCTAAAACTCTAAAGTTGTACTTGATGAGATGTAAACTTTCAACCTTTTAGATTCTATATGTTAGTGTTTTATGTCCACCCATCAGCCTTTGTTTCATTTTTGAGTTAATTAACCATCTGTGGTATGTGACCATACTAAATGTAACACATCACAAACGTTGAGTGTCCCAGATTTACTTTTACTGTGTGAAGTCTAGTCAATGTGACCAGGCTGGACTTTCCACTGCCAACTTTCCACGGTCGACTTTCCAGTCTTTCCATGGACAAATTTCCACTGGTGAATTTCCACCCCAGACCCAGTGATTTGATGTGATTTCACACTACAGGAAATAAAGTATAAGAGATTATTTTAGTGACATCTGTTTTGCCGCCTATAGAATATACTGGCCCATCAAACTCCATTCTACCTACTTTCTGGTGCCATGGGGAGTGAACTGGAAGGTGTTTGAAATTGTCTTCCTTAATCATTTCCCTAATCCCTGGAGATCAATACTGGAGAATGGTGTAATGGAGACTGGTGGAATGAGGAACGGAACAAAATCTCTCAACTCTGCTAAGTGTTCCGCTAAGGGTTCTGCCAAGGGTTGCGCTAAGGATATGGCAAGACTAGAGCACTGGACAGAGTTTGGTTTAGCAGAACAAATAGTGATATCAGGGACCTTCCTAAAACTTTAGTGATCTACAGATAGATATGTCATATAGGCCTAAACTTTAGTGATTTATAGGTAGATACAGTGGCTTGCGAAAGGATTCGCCCACTTTGCAATTTTCCTATTTTGTCGCATTACAACCTTGAATTCAAATTATTTTGGAGGGATTTGTATCATTTGATTTACACAACATGCCTACCACTTTGAAGATGCAAAATATGTTTTATTGCGAAACAAACAAGAAATAAGACACACAAAAAAAACTGAAGTGTGCATAACTATTCACAACAGTTATCCCTCAAGAATTTCCCTGTATTTAACGCCATCCATAATTCTGTCAATTCTGACCAGTTTCCCATTCCCTGCCGATGAAAAACATTCCCACAGCATGATGCTGCCACCACACTTCACTGTGGGGATGGTACTCTCAGGGTGATGAGAGGTGTTGGGTGTGCGCCAGACATAGTGTTTTCCTTGATGGCCAAAAAGCTACATTTCAGTCTCATCTGATCAGAGTACCTTCTTCCATATGTTTGGGGAGTCTCCCACATGCCTTTTGGCTAACACCAAATGTGTTTGCTTATTTTTTCTCTTTAAGCAATGGCTTTTTTTCTGGCCACTCTTCCATAAAGCCAAGCTCTGTGGAGTGTAGGGCTTAAAGGGGTCCTATGGACAGATACTCCAATCTCGGCTGTGGGGTTTTGCAGCTCCTTCAGGGTTATCTTTGGTCTCTTTGTTGCCTCTCTGATTAATGCCCTCCTTGCCTGGTCCGTGATTTTTGGTGTGCGGCCCTCTCTTGGCAGGTTTCCTGTGGTGCCATATTCTTTCCATTTTTAACAATGGATTTATTGGTGCTCTGTGGGATGTTCAAGTTTCTGTTATTTTATTAAAACCAAACCCTGATCTGTACTTCTCCACAACTTTGTCCCTGACCTGTTTGGAAAGCTCCTTGGTCTTCATGGTGTCACTTGCTTGGTTGTGCCCCTTGCTTAGTGTGTTGTAGACTCTGGGGTCTTTCAGAGCAGGTGTATATAGACTGAGATCATGTGACAGGTCATATGACACTTAGATTGCACACAGGTGTACTTTATTTAAATAATTATGTGACTTCTGAAGGTAATTGGGTGCACCAGATCTTATTTAGGGGCTTCATAGCAAAGGGGGTGAATATATGTGCAAGTACCACTTTTCCGTTTTTCTTTTTTCTTTCATGCACTTCACCAATTTCAACTATTTTGTTTATCTCCATGACATGAAATCAGAATAAAAATCAATTAAAATACAGGTTGTAATGCAATGAAATAGTAAATACGCCAAGGAACTGTATGTAATACAGTCCTACATTTTATGGACAAACTCAGCAAAAAAAGAAATGTCCTCTCACTGTCAACTGCGATTATTTTCAGCAATTGTTACGTGTAAATATTTGTATGAACTTAACAAGATTCAACAACTGAGACATAAACTAAACAAGTTCCACAGACATGTGACTAACATAAATTGAATAATGTGTCCCTGAACAATGGGGGGGGGGGTCAAAATCAAAAGTAACAGTCAGTATCTGGTGTGGCCCCCCGCAGCATTATGTACTGCAGTGCATCTCCTCCTCATGGACTGCACCAGATTTACCAGTTCTTGCTGTGTGATGTTAACCCACTCTTCCACCAAGGCACCTGCAAGTTCCCTGACATTTCTGGGGGGAATGGCCCTAGCCCTCACCCTCCAATCCAACAGGTTCCAGACTTGCTCAATGGGATTGAGATCCGGGCTCTTCGCTGGCCATGGCAGAACACTGACATTCCTGGTTTGCAGGAAATCACGCACAGAAAGAGCTGTATGGCTGGAGGCATTGTCATGCTGGAGGGTCATGTCAGGATGAGCCTGCAGGAAGGGTACCACATGAGGGAGGGGGATGTCTTCCCTGTAACGCACAGCGTTGCGTTGAGATTGCAATTACAACAAGCTCATTCCAATGATGCTGTGACACACCGCACCAGACCATGACGGACCCTCCACCTCCCCACTCCAGAGTAAAGGCCTCAGTGTAACGCTCATTCCTTCAACAATAAACGCGAATCTGACCATTACCCCTGGTGAAACAAAACCACAACTCGTATGTGAAGAACACTTTTTGCCAGTCCTGTCTGGTCCAGCGACTGGGGGTTTGTGCCCATAGGCTGCATTGTTGCCGGTGATGTCGGGTGAGGACCTGCCTTACGACAGGGCTACAAGCCCTCAGTCCAGCCTCTCTCAGCCTATTGTGGACACTCTGAGCAATGATGGAGGGAATGTGCGTTCCTGGTGTAACTCGGGCAGTTGTTGTTGCCATCTTGTACCTGTCCCACAGGTGTGATGTTTGGATGTACCGATCCTGTGCAGGTGTTGTTACACGTGGTCTGCCATGGGGAGGACGATCAGTTGTCCATCCTGTCTCCCTGTAGCGCTGGCTTAGTCATCTCACAGTACGGACATTGCAATGTATTGCCCTGGCCACATCTGCAGTCCTCATGCCTCCTTGCAACATGCCTAAGGCACATTCACGCAGATAATCATGGACCCTGGGCATCTTTCTTTTGGTGTTTTTCAGTTGAAAGGCCTCTTTAGTGTTCAAAGTTTTCATAACTGTGGCCTAATTTGCCTACCGTCTGTAAACTGTCAGTGTCTTAAGGCAAAGCTTAGGCTACATGGACGGTTTGTGGTCACTAGCATGCCCTGAACAACATAGCAACTGTTGCTCAGTATATCACTGTCCACGGTGCTGAAACTGACATCAGGAACTGTACTGCATAGTGCTTATGGTTTCAATCTATTCCTATTTCCTGAAGGCAGATATTGGGTTTTACTTAACACAATTCATGTATGTAATATAGTTCTCTATATATATCTATCATTCTGCCATTCTATTAGTATTATTATTATCTTGTTGCCTGAGATGGTGTAATGGGACAGCTGTCTGCCCAGATGTAAATACTACAACGTGATCTAAAGGAGACAGAGAGAGTCTAATGTTACCAGATGAGAGGCCACATGTCCTGTAAACATCTGATGTTTGTATAACCTTTATATTACAATGTTAACATTGAAACAATGGTGGTGGAATATCTATCTCTGTGTAGAGGAACCTATAGTGGAGTATCTGTCTCTGTGTAGAGGAACCTATAGTGGAGTATCTGTCTCTGTGTAGAGGAACCTATGGTGGAGTATCTATCTCTATGTAGAGGAACCTATAGTGGGGTCTATCTCTGTGTAGAGGAACCTATAGTGGAGTATCTGTCTCTGTGTAGAGGAACCTATAGTGGAGTATCTGTCTCTATGTAGAGGAACCTATATCTATCTCTGTGTAGAGGAACCTATAGTGGAGTATCTGTCTCTGTGTAGAGGAACCTATAGTGGAGTATCTGTCTCTGTGTAGAGGAACCTATAGTGGTGGTGGTATATATCTCTGTGTAAATCAATCTGGCATTATCCCTGGACACCTTTTCATAATAGGCTTGGGTCCTGATCTTTTAATTGATACAGTAGAGAGGTTGTGGGTGTGTGTTCATTGGGGGGTTGTTGTAATTGGGGTTGTGGGGTGAAACTGGCACAGATACGTATTAGTGGTCTAACAAAGCTTCTACAAATGTAACATATTTACATTCCCAAGCTCCCTACATGGTGAATAACGGCTTCTATATGGATTGCGCTGTATTTACACTATATGGTAGAGTAGATACAGATTTGATTTTATTAGGATCTCTTTCAAACCTCACTTGGTCTAAATATCCAATAGTCCTTAAACATTACAATACAATTCATAATACGATCACATTATCACTTATAACACATTGTTACAAAGAGACATAATACATTGACATATTGACCAGATAAATACTCTAAACAGTCTGAAATAACACATTGATTACTTCAACTCCCATTGTCCTGCACAACCTTCCAATGTGATATATTGAAATGGTTTGTTCTAATGTACTGTTTTAATTTATGCCTTGAAAGGTTTCTGGTTTGCTCTGGAAAATTATTGAATTTCTTTATTCTTCTAAATCGAAAAGTTATTTTGCTATTTCTCTTTCTGTCTGGTTAACACATAGATGATGGACAATTTATGTAATAGTATTTTCTGAATGTCTGTATCTTACTAACTGAATGCTGTTGTGAATAGAGTTTGGTCCATTGGTGTACAGTGTGAAATAAAATGATGACCAACCAAGAGCATTGAGCATGATTACAGCTGAAGAACCATATCTCCACATTGCTGCTTTGTTCTGTGCAATCTGCAGCCTCCTAACTTCACATGCTGTTGCATTTCCCCAGACCACAGAACAGTAGTTCACCTGATTCTCAATTAATGCTTGGGTTGTTTGCTTAAGAATCTTTCCTGGTAAATATTTAGCTATCCTTCTGATCAGGCATGCTGTTTAATTATTTTATGACATGGTTTAGTTATTTGAAACTACCATGATAAGCAGACAGCTAGACAGCTGCACTACCAGTAGTGTGGTTTCTAACACTTCCTCAGTTGTCTAGCTGCACTACCAGTAGTTTGGTGTCTGACACTTCCTCAGTTGTCTAGCTGCACTACCAGTAGTGTGGTTTCTGAAACTTCCTCAGTTTGTACCCCCCCATGCTTAATTGCTTAATCTCATGTGGTGTTGGCCTTTTCCTGGTGGAACAGACCAACAAAACCTTGGATTTCTTGGTGTTCAAAACATGCTTGTTCCGGCAAACCCACTCCCTGATATTTCCCAGATCTAATTGTAAAGCTTGAACCGTCTTTTTGTATAAATTGTAGTATCATCTGCAAAGCTTGTGTTTCAGATAAGGCATAGGGAAGGTAATTGGTATATTAACTAAAGAAGTGGCCCAAGGCAACTGTCCTGCGGTATTCCACAGTTTAACACATGAGGGGAAGAAAACAACGCATTGATATTGTTACGACTTCCGCCGTAGTCGGCTCCTCTCCTTGTTCGGGCGGTGTTCGGCTGTCGACGTCACTGGCTTTCTAGCCATCGCCACTCTATTTTTCATGTATCCATTTGTTTTGTCTTGTTCCCTGCACACCTGGTTTTCATTCCCCAATCAATCTACATGTATTTATTCCTCTGTTCCCCATCATGTCTTGTGTAAGATTGTCTGTGTTACGTGTGTATTGTTGACGCGCCACACTGGCTTGTTTTTTCTGTTTTATTTTTCACGAAGACGTTTATTGTTAAACATAATTCTTGTGACTGTTTAGCACGTTTTGCTTAAATAAAGTGTGCGCCTGTTCACAAATCTCTGCTCTCCTGCACCTGACTTCACTACCAGTACGCACACACCTGACAGATATAGGCAGACTGTCAGTTAGATATGTTTTTGCGATAAGCATGCTGATTGGCTGTAATCAGATCATTCTTTCCATGTACTCCCATATTTGTCTACTCACAATACCCTCCAATATCTTACTGCATGAATGGAGTAGACTAATTTGTCAACTGTTAGCAAGAGTAATGGGTTCTTTGATGTCTTTCGGGATTGGACACAGTTTAGCTTCCATACATTTGAAAACTAAATATGTATTTCAGTGGAGCTGCAATCTGGGGAGCAGCACAGTGAAGTAAACAATTGTCCATAAAACCTGTAGATTTACCATCGGCGAAAGACTTCAATAGGTTTTCCTCTACTGGCACCATTTGTAGACTAAAAGAGCAGTTTTTTTCCTCTACTGGCACCATTTGTAGACTAAATGAGCAGTTCTATTCCTCTACTGGCACCATTTGTAGACTAAAAGAGCAGTTTTTTTCTTCATAATATGTTCATAAATCCATTGGACAATAGCCTATTAGGAAGAATAGGTGTTTATATTATCGCTCAGTAAATTAATTTTACAGCAGGGTAGCCTAGTGGTTAGAGCGTTGGACGAGTAATCGAAAGATCGCAAGTTCGAATCCCCGAGCTGACAAGGTACAAATCTGTCATTCTGCCCTGAACAGGCAGTTAACCCACTGTTCCTAGGCTGTCATTGAAAATAAGAATGTGTTCTTAACTTACTTGCCTAGTAAAATAAAGATTATAATAAAAAATAAAAAAATCTGCAAAATGATTGGCAGTATCAGCTGGTTTGTTAACAGATGGTAGCAGTTATACAATATTATACAACAGGTGGGTCTAATCCTGAATGCATCTGCCTCTAACCCTAGGAAGCTCTTTGCCACCTTCTCCTCCCTTCTGAATCCTCTTCCCCCTCCCCCCCCCTCCTCCCTCTCTGCAGATGACTTCGTCAACCATTTTGAAAAGAAGGTCGACGACATCCGATCCTCGTTTGCTAAGTCAAACGACACCGCTGGTTCTGCTCACACTCCCCTACCCTGTGCTCTGACCTCTTTCTCCCCTCTCTCTCCAGATGAAATCTCGCTTCTTGTGACGGCCGGCCGCCCAACAACCTGCCCGCTTGACCCTATCCCCTCCTCTCTCATCTCCAGACCATTTCCGGAGACCTTCTCCCTTACCTCACCTCGCTCATCAACTCATCCCTGACCGCTGGCTACGTCCCTTCCGTCTTCAAGAGAGCGAGAGTTGCACCCCTTCTGAAAAAACCTACACTCGATCCCTCCGATGTCAACAACTACAGACCAGTATGCCTTCTTTCTTTTCTCTCCAAAACTCTTGAACGTGCCGTCCTTGGCCAGCTCTCCCGCTATCTCTCTCAGAATGACCTTCTTGATCCAAATCAGTCAGGTTTCAAGACTAGTCATTCAACTGAGACTGCTCTTCTCTGTATCACGGAGGCGCTCCGCACTGCTAAAGCTAACTCTCTCTCCTCTGCTCTCATCCTTCTAGACCTATCAGCTGCCTTCGACACTGTGAACCATCAGATCCTCCTCTCCACCCTCTCCGAGTTGGGCATCTCCGGTGCGGCCCACGCTTGGATTGCGTCCTACCTGACAGGTCGCTCCTACCAGGTGGCGTGGCGAGAATCTGTCTCCTCGCCACGCGCTCTCACCACTGGTGTCCCCCAGGGCTCTGTTCTAGGCCCTCTCCTATTCTCGCTATACACCAAGTCACTTGGCTCTGTCATAACCTCACATGGTCTCTCCTATCATTGCTATGCAGACGACACACAATTAATCTTCTCCTTTCCCCCTTCTGATGACCAGGTGGCGAATCGCATCTCTGCATGTCTGGCAGACATATCAGTGTGGATGACGGATCACCACCTCAAGCTGAACCTCGGCAAGACGGAGCTGCTCTTCCTCCCGGGGAAGGACTGCCCGTTCCATGATCTCGCCATCACGGTTGACAACTCCATTGTTTCCTCCTCCCAGAGCGCTAAGAACCTTGGCGTGATCCTGGACAACACCCTGTCGTTCTCAACTAACATCAAGGCGGTGGCCCGTTCCTGTAGGTTCATGCTCTACAACATCCGCAGAGTACGCCCCTGCCTCACACAGGAAGCGGCGCAGGTCCTAATCCAGGCACTTGTCATCTCCCGTCTGGATTACTGCAACTCGCTGTTGGCTGGGCTCCCTGCCTGTGCCATTAAACCCCTACAACTCATCCAGAACGCCGCAGCCCGTCTGGTGTTCAACCTTCCCAAGTTCTCTCACATCACCCCGCTCCTCCGCTCTCTCCACTGGCTTCCAGTTGAAGCTCGCATCCGCTACAAGACCATGGTGCTTGCCTACGGAGCTGTGAGGGGAACGGCACCGCAGTACCTCCAGGCTCTGATCAGGCCCTACACCCAAACAAGGGCACTGCGTTCATCCACCTCTGGCCTGCTCGCCTCCCTACCACTGAGGAAGTACAGTTCCCGCTCAGCCCAGTCAAAACTGTTTGCTGCTCTGGCCCCCCAATGGTGGAACAAACTCCCTCACGACGCCAGGACAGCGGAGTCAATCACCACCTTCCGGAGACACCTGAAACCCCACCTCTTCAAGGAATACCTAGGATAGGATAAAGCAATCCTTCTCACCCCCCTAAATGATTTAGATGCACTATTGTAAAGTGGCTGTTCCACTGATGTCAGAAGGTGAATTCACCAATTTGTAAGTCGCTCTGGATAAGAGCGTCTGCTAAATGACTTAAATGTAAATGTAAATGTAATGGTTAAAACTGCATTCCAGATGGTGTCTATTACACAAGTTACCTTTGGTTAAATGTATGATGTTAAAATGCATAATTACTCTGTTCCATCTGACTGAGCAATCCGCTGTCTCATCAGCCCAGCCAGGCAATTTATAAACTTGATCTCCACTATAAAAAGCATATAGACATCATCACATTTCTTTTAGACTAACATTTTGTTTAACAGCGGAGATTTGTATAAACCTTGCTGTCTGTCTCTCCAACATCTGCAACATTGTTTCAACAATCAAATGTGATCTCCAGTTGACCCACAGTAATGAATGTTTCGGTAGTTGGGACGAAAGAGAATGGCAGATCGCGTATTGCATATTGACTGTATGTTTTGTTTATTCCATGTGTAACTATGTGTTGTCGTATGTGTCGAATTGCTACGCTTTATCTTAGCCAGGACGCAGTTGCAAATGAGAACTTGTTCTCAACTAGCCTACCTGGTTAAATAAAGGGGAAATAAATAAATCAAAAATCTCAACCAGTTGAAATCATGAATCAGCTGGCATTAGTTTTACGGATATATACAGATAAATGTCAGTTGACAAAAGGTCAAACGAAATGAAGTGCAGCAAGTCTTGCAGTCTTTCCAGCTTCAGTTTGAAGTGATTGTGTTGGCTGTGTTGTTAGCTGTGTTGTTGGCTAGCTCCTCTGAACAACAGTGTCCTAACGAGAGAGCACATTTTCTATGCCAGGCGAAATCGTGCCTCATTAGCTGATTGTTATGGATGTATCCAAATAAATGTCACTAGAAAACAGATTAAAACAAATGCTGTTACTTTGCTGTTATTCTGGCTGCATTTTTTTTATGTGAGTGTAAGTTAGCTAGCTGGAAATCAAGGGATAAGAACGTTGCCAGCCAGTATGGCAATGGAACATGTAGAACGAACGACTAGGTCACTTCCATAGATAAAGATCAAAAAGACTGAACGACTGGGACGCGTCCATAGATACAGAACAAAAAGACTGAACGACTGGGTCACGTCCATAGATACAGAACAAAAAGACTGAACGACTGGGTCGAAGCAATAGATACTGACCAAAAAGACTGAACGACTGGGTCGCGTCCATAGATACAGAACAAAAAGACTGAACGACTGGGTCGCGTCCATAGATACAGAACAACAAGACTGAACGACTGGGTCGCGTCCATAGATACAGAACAAAAAGACTGAACGACTGGGTCCCGTCCATAGATACAGAACAAAAAGACTGAACGACTGGGTCACGTCCATAGATACTGAACTCAAAGACTGAACGACTGGGTCACGTCCATAGATACAGAACAAAAAGACTGACGACTGGGTCGAATACTGAACTCAAAGACTGGACTGTCGCGTCCATAGATACAGAACAAAAGACTGAACGACTGGGTCGGGTCCATAGATACAGAACAACAAGACTGAACGACTGGGTCGCGTCCATAGATACAGAACAAAAAGACTGAACGACTGGGTCGCGTCCATAGATACAGAACAAAAGACTGAACGACTGGGTCGGTCCATAGATACAGAACAAAAAGACTGAACGACTGGGTCGCGTCCCATAGATACAGAACAAAAAGACTGAACGACTGGGTCGACTGAACGACTCCCATAGATACAGAACAAAAAGACTGAACGACTGGGTCGCGTCCATAGATACAGAACAAAAAGACTGAACGACTGGGTCGCGTCCATAGATACAGAACAAAAAGACTGAACGACTGGGTCATGTCCATAGATACAGAACAAAAAGACTGAACGAAAACTGACTGAACGACTGGGTCACGTCCATAGATACAGAACAAAAAGACTGAACGACTGGGTCGCGTCCCATAGATACAGAACAAAAAGACTGAACGACTGGGTCGCGTCCCATAGATACAGAACAAAAAGACTGACTGGGTCGCGTCCATAGATACAGAACAAAAAGTCGACGTCCATAGATACAGAACAAAAAGACTGAACGACTGGGTCACGTCCATAGATACAGAACAAAAAGACTGAACGACTAGGTCACGTCCATAGATACAGAACAAAAAGACTGAACGACTGGGTCGCGTCCATAGATACAGAACAAAAAGACTGAACGACTGGGTCGCGTCCCATAGATACTGAACTCAAAGACTGAACGACTGGGTCGGTCCATAGATACAGAACAACAAGACTGAACGACTGGGTCGCGTCCATAGATACAGAACAAAGATACTGAACAAAAAGACTGAATGACTGGGTCGCGTCCATAGATACAGAACAAAAGACTGAACGACTGGGTCGGGTCCATAGATACAGAACAAAAAGACTGAATGACTGGGTCGCGTCCATAGATACTGAACTCAAAGACTGAACGACTGGGTCGGGTCCATAGATACAGAACAACAAGACCGACTGGGTCGCATCCATAGATACAGAACAAAAAGACTGAACGACTGGGTCGCGTCCATAGATACAGAACAAAAGACTGAACGACTGGGTCGCGTCCATAGATACAGAACAAAAGACTGAACGACTGGGTCGGGTCCATAGATACAGAACAAAAGACTGAACGACTGGGTCGCGTCCATAGATACAGAACAAAAAGACTGAACGACTGGGTCGGGTCCATAGATACAGAACAAAAAGACTGAACGACTGGGTCACTGATACGACTGGGTCTGGGTCGCGTCCATAGATACAGAACAAAAAGACTGAACGACTGGGTCGCGTCCCATAGATACAGAACAAAAAGACTGAACGACTGGGTCACGTCCATAGATACAGAACAAAGACTGAACGACTGGGTCGGGTCCATAGATACAGAACAACAAGACTGAACGACTGGGTCGCGTCCATAGATACAGAACAAAAAGACTGAATGACTGGGTCGCGTCCATAGATACTGAACTAAAAGACTGAACGACTGGGTCGGGTCCATAGATACAGAACAAAAAGACTGAATGACTGGGTCGCGTCCATAGATACTGAACTCAAAGACTGAACGACTGGGTCGGGTCCATAGATACAGAAAAACAAGACTGAACGACTGGGTCGCATCCATAGATACTGAACTCAAAGACTGAACGACTGGGTCGCGTCCATAGATACAGAACAAAAAGACTGAACGACTGGGTCGCGTCCATAGATACAGAACAAAAAGACTGAACGACTGGGTCACGTCCATAGATACTGAACTCAAAGACTGAACTACTGGGTCGGGTCCATAGATACAGAACAACAAGACTGAACGACTGGTTCGCGTCCCATAGATACTGAACTCAAAGACTGAACGACTGGGTCGGGTCCATAGATACAGAACAACAAGACTGAATGACTGTGTCGCGTCCATAGATACAGAACAACAAGACTGAACCACTGGGTCGCGTCCATAGATACAGAACAAAATGACTGAACGACTGGGTCGCGTCCATAGATACAGAACAAAAAGACTGAACGACTGGGTCGCGTCCCATAGATACAGAACAAAAAGACTGAACGACTGGGTCGCGTCCATAGATACTGAACTCAAAGACTGAACGACTGGGTCGGGTCCATAGATACTGAACTCAAAGACTGAACGACTGGGTCGCGTCCATAGATACAGAACAACAAGACTGAACGACTGGGTCACGTCCATAGATACAGAACAAAAGGACTGAACGACTGGGTCACGTCCATAGATACAGAACAAAAAGACTGAACGACTGGGTCGGGTCCATAGATACAGAACAAAAGACTGAACGACTGGGTCACGTCCATAGATACAGAACAAAAGACTGAACGACTGGGTCGCGTCCATAGATACAGAACAAAAAGACTGAACGACTGGGTCGCGTCCATAGATACAGAACAAAAAGACTGAACGACTGGGTCGGGTCCATAGATACAGAACAACAAGACTGAACGACTGGGTCGCGTCCATAGATACAGAACAAAAAGACTGAACGACTGGGTCACGTCCATAGATACAGAACAAAAAGACTGAACGACTGGGTCGCGTCCATAGATACAGAACAACAAGACTGAACGACTGGGTCGCGTCCCATAGATACTGAACTCAAAGACTGAACGACTGGGTCGGGTCCATAGATACAGAACAACAAGACTGAACGACTGGGTCGCGTCCATAGATACAGAACAAAAAGACTGAACGACTGGGTCGCGTCCATAGATACAGAACAAAAAGACTGAATGACTGGGTCGCGTCCATAGATACTGAACTCAAAGACTGAACGACTGGGTCGGGTCCATAGATACAGAACAACAAGACTGAATGACTGGGTCGCTCCATAGATACAGAACAAAAAGACTGAACGACTGGGTCGCGTCCATAGATACAGAACAAAAACTGAACGACTGGGTCGGGTCCATAGATACAGAACAAAAAGACTGAACGACTCGGGTCCATAGATACAGAACAAAAGACTGAACGACTGGGTCGCGTCCATAGATACAGAACAAAAAGACTGAACGACTGGGTCGGGTCCATAGATACAGAACAAAAAGACTGAACGACTGGGTCGCGTCCCATAGATACAGAACAAAAAGACTGAACGACTGGGTCGCGTCCATAGATACAGAACAAAAAGACTGAACGACTGGGTCGCGTCCATAGATACAGAACAAAAGACTGAACGACTGGGTCGCGTCCATAGATACAGAACAAAAAGACTGAACGACTGGGTCGGGTCCATAGATACAGAACAAAAAGACTGAACGACTGGGTCACGTCCATAGATACAGAACAAAAAGACTGAACGACTGGGTCGCGTCCATAGATACAGAACAAAAAGACTGAATGACTGGGTCGCGTCCATAGATACTGAACTCAAAGACTGAACGACTGGGTCGGGTCCATAGATACAGAACAACAAGACTGAACGACTGGGTCGCATCCATAGATACTGAACTCAAAGACTGAACGACTGGGTCGGGTCCATAGATACAGAACAAAAGACTGAACGACTGTGTCGCGTCCATAGATACAGAACAAAAAGACTGAACGACTGGGTCGCGTCCATAGATACAGAACAAAAAGACTGAACGACTGGGTCGGGTCCATAGATACAGAACAAAAAGACTGAACGACTGGGTCGGGTCCATAGATACAGAACAAAAAGACTGAACGACTGGGTCGCGCCCATAGATACTGAACTCAAAGACTGAACGACTGGGTCGGGTCCATAGATACAGAACTCAAAGACTGAACGAGATACAGAACAAAAAGACTGAACGACTGGGTCGCGTCCATAGATACAGAACAAAAAAGACTGAATGACTGGGTCGCGTCCATAAATACTGAACTCAAAGACTGAACGACTGGGTCGGGTCCATAGATACAGAACAACAAGACTGAACGACTGTGTCGCCCATAGATACAGAACAAAAAGACTGAACCACTGGGTCGCGTCCATAGATACAGAACAAAAAGACTGAACGACTGGGTCCGTCCATAGATACAGAACAAAAAGACTGAACGACTGGGTCGGGTCCATAGATACAGAACAAAAGACTGAACGACTGGGTCGCGTCCATAGATACTGAACTCAAATAGACAGAACAAAAAGACTGAACGACTGGGTCGGGTCCATAGATACTGAACTCAAAGACTGAACGACTGGGTCGCGTCCATAGATACAGAACAACAAGACTGAACGACTGGGTCGCGTCCATAGATACAGAACAAAAGACTGAACGACTGGGTCGCGTCCATAGATACAGAACAAAAGACTGAACGACTGGGTCGGGTCCATAGATCAGAACAAAAGACTGAACGACTGTGTCACGTCCATAGATACAGAACAAAGACTGAACGACTGGGTCGCGGGCCCATAGATACAGAACAAAAAGACAAAATAGATACAGACTGAAAAGACTGAACGACTGGGTCGCGTCCATAGATACAGAACAAAAAAGACTGAACGACTGGGTCGCGTCCATAGATACAGAACAAAAAGACTGAACGACTGGGTCGCGTCCATAGATACAGAACAAAAGACTGAATAGATACAGAACAAAAAGACTGGACTGTCGCGTCCATAGATACAGAACAAAAAGACTGAACGACTGGGTCGCGTCCATAGATACAGAACAAAAAACTGAATGACTGGGTCGCGTCCATAGATACTGAACTCAAAGACTGAACGACTGGGTCGGGTCCATAGATACAGAACAAAAAGACTGAACGACTGGGTCGCGTCCATAGATACAGAACAAAAAGACTGAACGACTGGGTCGCGTCCATAGATACAGAACAAAAAGACTGAATGACTGGGTCGCGTCCATAGATACTGAACTCAAAGACTGAACGACTGGGTCGGGTCCATAGATACAGAACAACAAGACTGAACGACTGGGTCGCATCCATAGATACTGAACTCAAAGACTGAACAGAACAACAAGACTGGTGTCGCGTCCATAGATACAGAACAAAAAGACTGAACGACTCCATAGATACAGAACAAAAGACTGAACGACTGGGTCACGTCCATAGATACAGAACAAAAAGACTGAACGACTGGGTCGCGTCCCATAGATACAGAACAAAAGACTGAACGACTGGGTCGCGTCCATAGATACTGAACTCAAAGACTGAGACGACTGGGTCGGGTCCATAGATACAGAACAAAAGACTGAACGACTGGGTCGCGTCCATAGATACAGAACAAAAGACTGAACGACTGGGTCGCGTCCATAACAAAAAGATACAGAACAAAAAGACTGAATGACTGGGTCGGGTCCATAGATACAGAACTCAAGACTGAACGACTGGGTCGGTCCATAGATACAGAACAACAAGACTGAACGACTGGGTCGCGTCCATAGATACAGAACTCAAAGACTGAACGACTGGGTCGGGTCCATAGATACAGAACAAAAGACTGAACGACTGGGTCGCGTCCATAGATACAGAACAAAAAGACTGAACGACTGGGTCGCGTCCATAGATACAGAACAAAAAGACTGAACGACTGGGTCGGGTCCATAGATACAGAACAAAAGACTGAACGACTGGGTCGCGTCCCGCGTCCATAGATACAGAACAAAAAGACTGAACGACTGGGTCGCGTCCATAGATACAGAACAAAAAGACTGAACGACTGGGTCGGGTCCATAGATACAGAACAAAAAGACTGACTGATCCAGAACAAAAGTCGACGTCCCATAGATACAGAACAAAAAGACTGAACGACTGGGTCGCGTCCCATAGATACAGAACAAAAAGACTGAACGACTGGGTCGCGTCCCATAGATACAGAACAAAAAGACTGAACGACTGGGTCGCGTCCATAGATACTGAACTCAAAGACTGAACGACTGGGTCGGGTCCATAGATACAGAACAACAAGACTGAACGACTGGGTCGCGTCCATAGATACGTCCAGACTACAAAAGACTGAACGACTGGGTCGCGTCCATAGATACAGAACAACAAGACTGAACGACTGGGTAGCGTCCCATAGATACTGAACTCAAAGACTGAACGACTGGGTCGCGTCCATAGATACAGAACAAAAAGACTGAACGACTGGGTCGCGTCCATAGATACAGAACAAAGACTGAACGACTGGGTCGCGTCCATAGATACCAAAAAGACTGATACTGAACTCAAAGACTGAACGACTGGGTCGCGTCCCATAGATACTGAACTCAAAGACTGAATACTGGGTCGGTCCATAGATACAGAACAACAAGACTGAACGACTGGGTCGCATCGATAGATACTGAACTCAAAGACTGAACGACTGGGTCGGGTCCATAGATACAGAACAACAAGACTGAATGACTGTGTCGCGTCCATAGATACAGAACAACAAGACTGAACGACTGGGTCGCGTCCATAGATACAGAACAAAAAGACTGAACGACTGGGTCGGGTCCATAGATACAGAACAAAAAGACTGAACGACTGGGTCGCGTCCCATAGATACAGAACAAAAGACTGAACGACTGGGTCGCGTCCATAGATACAGAACAAAAAGACTGAACGACTGGGTCGGGTCCATAGATACAGAACAAAAAGACTGAACGACTGGGTCGCGTCCCATAGATACAGAACAAAAGACTGAACGACTGGGTCGGGTCCATAGATACAGAACAAAAAGACTGAACGACTGGGTCGCGTCCCATAGATACAGAACAAAGACTGAACGACTGGGTCGCGTCCATAGATACTGAACTCAAAGACTGAACGACTGGGTCGGGTCCATAGATACAGAACTCAAAGACTGAACGACTGGGTCGCGTCCATAGATACAGAACAAAAAGACTGAACGACTGGGTCGCGTCCATAGATACAGAACAAAAAGACTGAATGACTGGGTCGCGTCCATAGATACTGAACTCAAAGACTGAACGACTGGGTCGGGTCCATAGATACAGAACAAAAGACTGAACGACTGGGTCGCGTCCATAGATACTGAACTCAAAGACTGAACGACTGGGTCGGGTCCATAGATACAGAACTGACTGAACGTGGGTCGCGTCCATAGATACAGAACAAAAAGACTGAACGACTGGGTCGCGTCCATAGATACAGAACAAAAAGACTAAACGACTGGGTCGCGTCCCATAGATACAGAACAAAAAGACTGAACGACTGGGTCACGTCCATAGATACTGAACTCAAAGACTGAACTACTGGGTCGGGTCCATAGATACAGAACAAAAAGACTGAACGACTGGGTGCGTCCATCGATACTGAACTCAAAGACTGAACGACTGGGTCGGGTCCATAGATACTGAACTCAAAGACTGAACGACTGGGTCGCGTCCATAGATACAGAACAAAAGACTGAACGACTGGGTCGGGTCCATAGATCAGAACAAAAAGACTGAACGACTGGGTCGCGTCCATAGATACAGAACAAAAAGACTGAACGACTGGGTCACGTCCCATAGATCCAGAACAAAAGACTGAACGACTGGGTCGCGTGTCCATAGATACAGAACAAAAAGACTGAACGACTGGGTCGCGTCCATAGATACAGAACAAAAGACTGAACGACTGGGTCGCGTCCATAGATACAGAACAAAAAGACTGAACGACTGGGTGGTCCATAGATCCAGAACAAAAAGACTGAAACGACTGGGTCACGTCCATAGATACAGAACAAAAAGACTGAACGACTGGGTCACGTCCCATAGATACAGAACAAAAAGACTGAACGACTGGGTCGCGTCCATAGATACAGAACAAAAAGACTGAACGACTGGGTCGCGTCCATAGATACAGAACAAAAGACTGAACGACTGGGTCGGTCCATAGATACAGAACAACAAGACTGAACGACTGGGTCGCGTCCATAGATACAGAACAAAAAGACTGAACGACTGTGTCACGTCCATAGATACAGAACAAAAGACTGAACGACTGGGTGGCGTCCATAGATACAGAACAACAAGACTGAACGACTGGGTCAAGTCCATAGATACAGAACTCAAAGACTGAACGACTGGGTCGGGTCCATAGATACAGAACAACAAGACTGAACGACTGGGTCGCGTCCATAGATACAGAACAAAAAGACTGAATGACTGGGTCACAGTCCATAGATACAGAACAATAAGACTGAACGACTGGTCGCGTCCATAGATACTGAACTCAAAGACTGAATGACTGGGTCGGGTCCATAGATACAGAACAACAAGACTGAACGACTGGGTGATCGATAGATACTGAACTCAAAGACTGAACGACTGGGTCGGGTCCATAGATACAGAACAACAAGACTGAATGACTGTGTCGCGTCCATAGATACAGAACAACAAGACTGAACGACTGGGTCGCGTCCATAGATACAGAACAAAAAGACTGAACTACTGTGTCGGGTCCATAGATACAGAACAAAGACTGAACGACTGGGTTGTCCCATAGATACAGAACAAAAAGACTGAACGACTGGGTCGCGTCCATAGATACAGAACAAAAGACTGAACGACTGGGTCGGGTCCATAGATACAGAACAAAAAGACTGAACGACTGATAGATACAGAACAAAAAGACTGAACGACTGGGTCGGGTCCATAGATACAGAACAAAAAGACTGAACGACTGGGTCGCGTCCCATAGATACAGAACAAAAAGACTGAACGACTGGGTCGCGTCCATAGATACTGAACTCAAAGACTGAACGACTGGGTCGGGTCCATAGATACAGAACTCAAAGACTGAACGACTGGGTCGCGTCCATAGATACAGAACAAAAAGACTGAACGACTGGGTCGCGTCCATAGATACAGAACAAAAAGACTGAACGACTGGGTCGCGTCCATAGATACTGAACTCAAAGACTGAACGACTGGGTCGCGTCCATAGATACAGAACAAAAAGACTGAACGACTGGGTCGCGTCCATAGATACTGAACTCAAAGACTGAACGACTGGGTCGGTCCCATAGATACAGAACAAAAAGACTGAACGACTGGGTCGCTGTGATACAGAAAAAAAGACTGAACGACTGGGTCACGTCCATAGATACAAAAAGACTAAACTACTGGGTCGGGTCCATAGATACAGAACAAAAGACTGAACGACTGGGTCACGTCCATAGATACTGAACTCAAAGACTGAACTACTGGGTCGGGTCCATAGATACAGAACAAAAAGACTGAACGACTGGGTCGCGTCCATCGATACAGAACAAAAAGACTACTGAACTCAAAGACTGAACGACTGGGTCACGTCCATAGATACTGAACTCAAAGACTGAACTACTGGGTCGGGTCCATAGATACTGAACTCAAAGACTGACTGAACGACTGGGTCGCCATAGATCCTTCAAAGACTGAACGACATCAACGATACAGAACAACAAGACTGAGCGACTGGGTCGCGTCCATAGATACAGAACAAAAGACTGAACGACTGGGTCGCGTCCATAGATACAGAACAAAAAGACTGAACGACTGGGTCGGGTCCATAGATCCAGAACAAAAGACTGAACGACTGGGTCACGTCCATAGATACAGAACAAAAGACTGAACGACTGGGTCGCGTCCCATAGATACAGAACAAAAAGACTGAACGACTGGGTCAAAGCGCCCCATAGATACAGAACAAAAGACTGAACGACTGGGTGTCGCGTCCCATGATACAGAACAAAAAGACTGAAACGACCGGGTCGGGTCCATAGATACAGAACAACAAGACTGAACGACTGGGTCGCGTCCATAGATACAAACAAGACTGAACGACTGGGTCACGTCCATAGATACAGAACAAAGACTGAACGACTGGGTCGGGTCCATAGATACAGAACAACAAGACTTAACGACTGGGTCGCGTCCATAGATACAGAACAAAGACTGAACGACTGGGTCGCGTCCATAGATACAGAACAAAAAGACTGAATCTGTGTCACGTCCATAGATACAGAACAAAAAGACTGAACGACTGGGTCGCGTCCATAGATACAGAACAACAAGACTGAACGACTGGAGCGTCCCATAGATCACTGAACAAAGATACAGACAACAAGACTGAACGACTGGGTCGCGTCCATAGATACAGAACAAAAAGACTGAATGACTGGGTCGCGTCCATAGATACAGAACAAAAGACTGAACGACTGGGTCGCTACCCATAGATACAGAACAAAGACTGAATGACTGGGTCGGGTCCATACAGATACAGATACAACAAAGACTGAACGACTGGGTCGGGTCCATAGATACTGAACTCAAGACTGAATGACTGTGTCGCGTCCATAGATACAGAACAACAAGACTGAACGACTGGGTCGCGTCCATAGATACAGAACAAAAAGACTGAACGACTGGGTCGGGTCCATAGATACAGAACAAAAAGACTGAACGACTGGGTCGCGTCCATAGATACAGAACTCAAAGACTGAACGACTGGGTCGCGTCCATAGATACAGAACAAAGACTGAAGACTGGGTCGGGTCCATAGATACAGAACTCAAAGACTGAACGACTGGTTCGCGTCCCATAGATACAGAACAAAAAGACTGAACACTGGGTCGGGTCCATAGATACAGAACTCAAAGACTGAACGACTGGGTCGCGTCCATAGATACAGAACTCAAAAGACTGAACGACTGGGTCGCGTCCATAGATACAGAACTCAAAGACTGAACGACTGGGTCGGGTCCATAGATACAGAACTCAAAGACTGAACGACTGGTTCGCTGGTCCATAGATACAGAACAAAAAAGACTGAACGACTGGGTCGCGTCCATAGATACTGAACTCAAAGACTGAACGACTGGGTCGGGTCCATAGATACAGAACAAAAGACTGAACGACTGGGTCGCGTCCATAGATACAGAACAAAAGACTGAACGACTGGGTCGCGTCCATAGATACAGAACAAAAAGACTGAATGACTGGGTCGCGTCCATAGATACAGAACAAAAAGACTGAACGACTGGGTCGGGTCCATAGATACAGAACAACAAGACTGAACGACTGGTCACGTCCATAGATACAGAACAAAAGACTGAACGACTGGGTCGCGTCCATAGATACAGAACAAAAAGACTGAACGACTGGGTCGTCCATAGATACAGAACAAAAAGACTGAACGACTGGGTCACGTCCCATAGATACAGAACAAAAGACTGAACGACTGGGTCGCGTCCATAGATACTGAACTCAAAGACTGAACTACTGGGTCGGGTCCATAGATACAGAACAAAAAGACTGAACGACTGGGTCGCCGTCCATCGATCATAAAGATGAACAAGATACTGAACTCAAAGACTGAACGACTGGGTCCGTCCATAGATACAGAACAACAAGACTGAATGACTGGGTCGCGTCCATAGATACAGAACAAAAAGACTGAACGACTGGGTCAAAGTCCATAGATACAGAACAAAAAGACTGAACGACTGGGTCGGGTCCATAGATACAGAACAAAAAGACTGAACGACTGGGTCACGTCCATAGATACAGAACAAAAGACTGAACGACTGGGTCGCGTCCCATAGATACAGAACAAAAGACTGAACGACTGGGTCGCGTCCATAGATACAGAACAAAAAGACTGAACGACTGGGTCGCGTCCATAGATACAGAACAAAGACTGAACGACTGGGTGGATACCATAGATACAGATACAACTCAAAGACTGAACGACTGGGTCGGGTCCATAGATACAGAACAACAAGACTGAACGACTGGGTCGCGTCCATAGATACAGAACAAAAAGACTGAACGACTGGGTCGCGTCCATAGATACAGAACAAAAGACTGAATGACTGGAGTCGCGTCCATAGATACAGAACAATAAGACTGAACGACTGGGTCGCGTCCATAGATAATGAACTCAAAGACTGAATGACCGGGTCCATAGATACAGAACAACAAGACTGAACGACTGGGTCGCATCGATAGATACTGAACTCAAAGACTGAACGACTGGGTCAAGTCCATAGATACAGAACAACAAGACTGAATGACTGGGTCGCGTCCATAGATACAGAACAACAAGACTGAACGACTGGGTCACGTCCATAGATACAGAACAAAAAGACTGAACGACTGGGTCGGGTCCATAGATACAGAACAACAAGACTGAACGACTGGGTCGGGTCCCATAGATACAGAACAACAAGACTGAACGACTGGGTCGCGTCCATAGATACAGAACAAAAAGACTGAACGACTGGGTCACGTCCATAGATACAGAACAAAGACTGAACGACTGGGTCGCGTCCCATAGATACAGAACAAAAGACTGAACGACTGGGTCGGGTCCATAGATACAGAACAAAAAAGACTGAACGACTGGGTCGCGTCCCATAGATACAGAACAAAAAGACTGAACGACTGGGTCGCGTCCATAGATACTGAACTCAAAGACTGAACGACTGGGTCGGGTCCAATACAGAACTCAAAGACTGAACTGGGTCACGTCCATAGATACAGAACAAAAAGAATGAACGACTGGGTCGCGTCCATAGATACAGAACAAAAAGACTGAATGACTGGGTCGCGTCCATAGATACTGAACTCAAAGACTGAACGACTGGGTCGGGTCCATAGATACAGAACAAAAAGACTGAACGACTGGGTCGCGTCCATAGATACTGAACTCAAAGACTGAACGACTGGGTCGCGTCCATAGATACAGAACAAAAAGACTGAACGACTGGGTCCGCCATAGATACAGAACAAAAAGACTGAACGACTGGGTCGCGTCCATAGATACAGAACAAAAAGACTGAACGACTGGGTAGATACGAACCAAAGACTGAACTACTGGGTCGGGTCCATAGATACAGAACAAAAAGACTGAACGACTGGGTCGCGTCCATAGATACAGAACTCAAAGACTGAACGACTGGGTCATGTCCATAGATACAGAACAACAAGACTGAACGACTGGGTCGCGTCCATAGATACAGAACAACAAGACTGAATGACTGGGTCGCGTCCCATAGATACAGAACAAAAGACTGAACGACTGGGTCGCGTCCATAGATACAGAACAAAAAGACTGAACGACTGGGTCGGGTCCATAGATACAGAACAAAAAGACTGAACGACTGGGTCACGTCCATAGATACAGAACAAAAAGACTGAAGACTGGGTCGCGTCCCATAGATACAGAACAAAAGACTGGGTCGCGTCCATAGATACAGAACAAAAGACTGAACGACTGGGTCGCGTCCATAGATACAGAACAAAAGACTGAACGACTGGGACGGGTCCATAGATACAGAACAACAAGACTGAACGACTGGGTCGCGTCCATAGATACAGAACAACAAGACTGAACGACTGGGTCGCGTCCAAAGACTAACGATACAGAACAACAAGACTGAACGACTGGGTCGCGTCCATAGATACAGAACAAAAAGACTGAACGACTGGGTCGCGTCCATAGATACAGAACAAAAAGACTGAATGACTGGGTCGCGTCCATAGATACAGAACAACAAGACTGAACGACTGGGTCGCATCCAGATACAGAACTCAAAGACTGAATGACTGGGTCGCGTCCATAGATACAGAACAACAAGACTGAACGACTGGGTCGCGTCCATAGATACAGAACAAAGACTGAACGACTGGGTCGCCGCCTCCATAGATACAGAAGAAAAAGACTGAACTGGGTCGCGTCCATAGATACAGAACAAAAAGACTGAACGACTGGGTCGCGTCCATAGATACAGAACAAAAAGACTGAACGACTGGGTCGGTCCATAGATACTGAACTCAAAGACTGAACTACTGGGTCGGGTCCATAGATACAGAACAACAAGACTGAACGACTGGGTCCCACGATACCTCAAAGACTGAACGATGGGTCGGGTCCATAGATCCAGAACAAAAGACTGAATGACTGGGTCGCGTCCATAGATACAGAACAAAAAGACTGAACGACTGGGTCGCGTCCATAGATACAGAACAAAAGACTGAACGACTGGGTCGCGTCCATAGATACAGAACAAAACGACTGGGTCGCGTCCATAGATACGACTGAACGACTGTCGGTCCATAGATACAGAACAACAAGACTGAACGACTGGGTCGCGTCCATAGATACAGAACAACAAGACTGAACGACTGGGTCGCGTCCCCATAGATACAGAACAAAAAGACTGAACGACTGGGTCGGGTCCATAGATACAGAACAACAAGACTGAACGACTGGGTCGCGTCCATAGATACAGAACAAAAAGACTGAACGACTGGGTCGGGTCCATAGATACAGAACAAAAAGACTGAATGACTGGGTCGCGTCCATAGATACAGAACAATAAGACTGAACGACTGGGTCGCGTCCAGGATACGAACTCAAAGACTGAATGACTGGGTCGGGTCCATAGATACAGAACAACAAGACTGAACGACTGGGTCGCGTCCATAGATACTGAACTCAAAGACTGAACGACTGGGTCGCGTCCATAGATACAGAACAAAAAGACTGAACGACTGGGTCGCGTCCATAGATACAGAACAAAAGACTGAACGACTGGGTCGCGTCCATAGATACAGAACAAAAAGACTGAACGACTGGGTCACGTCCATAGATACAGAACAAAGACTGAACTACTGGGTCGGGTCCATAGATACAGAACAACAAGACTGAACGACTGGGTCGCGTCCATAGATACAGAACAAAAGACTGAACGACTGGGTCGGGTCCATAGATACAGAACAACAAGACTGACTGAACGACTGATACAGAACAAAAAGACTGAACGACTGGGTCGGGTCCATAGATACAGAACAAAAAGACTGAACGACTGGTTCGCGTCCATAGATACAGAACAAAAAGACTGAACGACTGATAGATACTGAACTCAAAGACTGAACGACTCGCGTCCATAGATACAGAACAAAAGACTGAACGACTGGGTCGCGTCCATAGATACTGAACTCAAAGACTGAACGACTGGGTCGCGGTCCATAGATACAGAACAAAGACTGAACGACTGGGTCGCGTCCATAGATACAGAACAAAAAGACTGAACGACTGGGTCACGTCCATAGATACAGAACAACAAGACTGAACGACTGGGTCGGGTCCATAGATACAGAACAAAAAGACTGAACGACTGGGTCACGTCCATAGATACAGAACAAAAGACTGAACGACTGGAACTCAAAAGACTGAACGCGTCCATAGATACAGAACAAAAAGACTGAACGACTGGGTCGCGTCCATCCTCAAAGACTGAACGACTGGGTCGGGCTAGATACTCAAAGACTGAACGACTGGGTCGTCCATAGATACAGAACAACAAGACTGAACGACTGGGTCGGGTCCATAGATACAGAACAAAAAGACTGAACGACTGGGTCGCGTCCATAGATACAGAACAAAAAGACTGAACGACTGGGTCACGTCCATAGATACAGAACAAAAAGACTGAACGACTGGGTCACGTCCCATAGATACAGAACAAAAAGACTGAACGACTGGGTCGCGTCCATAGATACAGAACAAAGACTGAACGACTGGGTCGCAGATACAGAACAAAAAGACTGAACGACTGGGTCGGGTCCATAGATACAGAAAAAAAAGACTGAACGACTGGGTCACGTCCATAGATACAGAACAACAAGACTGAACGACTGGGTCGCGTCCATAGATACAGAACAAAAGACTGAATGACTGGGTCGGGTCCATAGATACAGAACAACAAGACTGAACGACTGGGTCACCATAGATACAGAACAAAAAGACTGAACGACTGGGTCGCGTCCATAGATACAGAACAAAAGACTGAACGACTGGGTCACGTCCATAGATACAGAACAAAAGACTGAACGACTGGGTCGCGTCCATAGATACAGAACAAAGACTGAACGACTGGGTCGGGTCGTCCATGAATACAGAACAACAAAGACTGAACGACTGGGTCGCGTCCATAGATACAGAACAAAAAGACTGAACGAAGGGGTCGCGTCCATAGATACAGAACAAAAGACTGAACTGGGTCGCGTCCATAGATACAGAACAACAAGACTGAACGACTGGGTCACGTCCATAGATACAGAACAAAAGACTGAACGACTGGGTCGGGTCCATAGATACAGAACAACAAGACTGAACGACTGGGTCGCGTCCATAGATACAGAACAAAGACTGAACGACTGGGTCGGGTCCATAGATACAGAACAAAAAGACTGAATGACTGGGTCGCGTCCATAGATACAGAACAAAAAGACTGAACGACTGGGTCGCGTCCATAGATAATGAACTCAAAGACTGAACGACTGGGTCGCGTCCATAGATACAGAACAAAAGACTGAACGACTGGGTCATCGATAGTCCCCATAGATACAGAACAAAAAGACTGAATGACTGGGTCGCGTCCATAGATACAGAACAACAAGACTGAACGACTGGGTCGCGTCCCATAGATACAGAACAAAAAGACTGAACGACTGGGTCGGGTCCATAGATACAGAACAACAAGACTGAACGACTGGGTCGCGTCCATAGATACAGAACAAAAAGACTGAACGACTGGGTCGCGTCCATAGATACAGAACAAAAAGACTGAACCATGGGTCGGGTCCATAGATACAGAACAAAAAGACTGAACGACTGGGTCGCGTCCATAGATACAGAACAAAAAGACTGAACGACTGGGTCGAACAAAAGACTGAACGACTGGGTCGGGTCCATAGATACAGAACAAAAGACTGAACGACTGGGTCGCGTCCATAGATACAGAACAAAAGACTGAACGACTGGGTCGGGTCCATAGATACAGAACTCAAAGACTGAACGACTGGGTCGCGTCCATAGATACAGAACAAAAGACTGAACGACTGGGTCGCGTCCATAGATACAGAACAAAAAGACTGAATGATGGGTCGCCATAGATACTGAACTCAAAGACTGAATGACTGGGTCGGGTCCATAGATACAGAACAACAAGACTGAACGACTGGGTCACGTCCATAGATACTGAACTCAAAAGACTGAACGACTGGGTCGCGTCCATAGATACAGAACAAAAAGACTGAACGACTGGCGTCGCAGAACAAAAAGACTAAACGACGGGTCCATAGATACAGAACAAAAAGACTGAACACTGGGTCACGTCCATAGATACTGAACTCAAAAAGACTGAACTACTGGGTCGGGTCCATAGATACAGAACAAAAAGACTGAACGACTGGGTCGCGTCCATCGTCCTCAGATACTGAACAACTCAAGACTGAACGACTGGGTCGCGTCCATAGATACAGAACAACAAGACTGAATGACTGGGTCGCGTCCATAGATACAGAACAAAAGACTGAACGACTGGGTCGCGTCCATAGATACAGAACAAAAAGACTGAACGACTGGGTCGGGTCCATAGATACAGAACAAAAAGACTGAACGACTGGAGTCAATAGATACAGAACAAAAGACTGAACGACTGGGTCGCGTCCATAGATACAGAACAAAAGACTGAACGACTGGGTCGCGTCCATAGATACAGAACAAAAGACTGAACGACTGGGTCGGGTCCATAGATACAGAACAAAAAGACTGAACGACTGGGTCCATAGATACAGAACAACAAGACTGAACGACTGGGTCGCGTCCATAGATACAGAACAACAAGACTGAACGACTGGGTCGCGTCCATAGATACTGAACTCAAAGACTGAACGACTGGGTCGGGTCCATAGATACAGAACAACAAGACTGAACGACTGGGTCACGTCCATAGATACAGAACAAAAAGACTGAACGACTGGGTCGCGTCCACAGAACAAAAAGACTGAATGACTGGGTCGCGTCCATAGATACAGAACAATAAAGACTGAACTCCATAGATACTGAACGACTGAATGACTGTCGGGTCCATAGATACAGAACAACAAGACTGAACGACTGGGTCCATAGATCCATAGATACAGAACAAAAAGACTGAACGACTGGGTCGCGTCCATAGATACAGAACAAAAAGACTGAACGACTGGGTCGCGTCCATAGATACAGAACAAAGACTGAACGACTGAACACGTCCATAGATACTGAACTCAAAGACTGAACGACTGGGTCGGGTCCATAGATACAGAACAAAAGACTGAACGACTGGGTCGCGTCCATAGATACTGAACTCAAAGACTGAACGACTGGGTCGCGTCCATAGATACAGAACAAAAACTGACTGAACGACAAAAAGGGTCGCGTCCATAGATACAGAACAAAAAGACTGAAGACTGGGTCGCGTCCATAGATACAGAACAAAAAGACTGAACGACTGGGTCGCGTCCATAGATACAGAACAAAAAGACTGAATGACTGGGTCGGTCCATAGATACAGAACAACAAGACTGAACGACTGGGTCGCGTCCATAGATGCAGAACAACAAGACTGAACGACTGGGTCGCGTCCATAGATACTGAACAACAAGACTGAATGACTGGAACAACAAGACTCGGGTCCATAGATACAGAACAACAAGACTGAACGACTGGGTCGCGTCCATAGATACAGAACAAAAAAAGACTGAATGACTGGGTCGCGTCCGCAGATACAGAACAAAAAGACTGAACGACTGGGTCGCGTCCATGAATACTGAACTCAAAGATGAATGACTGGGTCGGGTCCATAGAACAGAACAACAAGACTGAACGACTGGGTCGCGTCCATAGATACTGAACTCAAAGACTGAACGACTGGGTCGCGTCCATAGATACAGAACAAAAGACTGAACGACTGGTCGCGTCCATAGATACAGAACAAAAAGACTGAACGACTGGGTCGCGTCCATAGATACAGAACAAAAAGACTGAACGACTGGGTCAACGTCCATAGATACTGAACTCAAAGACTGAACTACTGTCGGGTCCATAGATACAGAACAACAAGACTGAACGACTGGGTCGCGTCCCATAGATACTGAACTCAAAGACTGAACGACTGGGTCGGGTCCATAGATACAGAACAACAAGACTGAATGCGACTGTGTCGCGTCCATAGATACAGAACAAAAAGACTGAACGACTGGGTCGGTCCATAGATACTGAACTCAAAGACTGAACAACTGGTTGCGTCCATAGATACAGAACAAAAAGACTGAACGACTGGGTCGGGTCCATAGATACTGAACTCAAAGACTGAACGACTGGGTCGGGTCCATAGATACAGAACAACAAGACTGAACGACTGGGTCACACGTCCATAGATACTGAACTCAAAGACTGAACGACTGGGTCGCATCCATAGATACAGAACAAAAAGACTGAACGATGGGTCGCGTTCATAGAGAACAAAAAGACTGAACGACTGGGTCACGTCCACTTAGATACAGAACAAAAGACTGAACGACTGGGTCGCGTCCATAGATACAGAACAAAAAGACTAAACGACTGGAGTCGCGACCCATAGATACAGAACAAAAAGACTGAACGGCTGGGTCACGTCCATAGATACTGAACTCAAAGACTGAACTACTGGGTCGGGTCCATAGATACAGAACAAAAAGACTGAACGACTGGGTAACGTCCGCCGATACTGAACTCAAAGACTGAACGACTGGGTCGGGTCCATAGATACTGAACTCAAAGACTGAACGACTGGGTCATAATACAGAACAACAAGACTGAATGACTGGGTCCGTCCATAGATACAGAACAAAAAGACTGAACGACTGGGTCGCGAACAAAAGACTGAACGACTGGGTCGGGTCCATAGATCCAGAACAAAAAGACTGAGCAAACTGGGTCACGTCCATAGATACAAAACAAAAAGACTGAGACGACTGGGTCGCGTCCCATAGATACAGAACAAAGACTGAACGACTGGGTCGCATCCCATAGATACAGAACAAAAAGACTGAACGACTGGGTCGCGTCCATAGATACTGAACTCATAGATACAGAACAACAAGACTGAACTACTGAGTCGCGTCCATAGATACAGAACAACAAGACTGAACGACTGGGTCGCGTCCATAGATACTGAACTCAAAGACTGAACGACTGGGTCGGGGTCCATAGATACAGAACAACAAGACTGAAACGACTGGAGTCGCGTCCATAGATACAGAACAAAAAGACTGAACGACTGGGTCGCGTCCATGAATACAGAACAAAAAGACTGAATGACTGGTTCGCGTCCATAGATACAGAACAATAAGACTGAACGACTGGGTCGGGTCCATAGATACTGAACTCAAAGACTGAACGACTGGGTCGGGTCCATAGATACAGAACAACAAGACTGAACGACTGGGTCGCGTCCATAGATACTGAACTCAAAGACTGAACGACTGGGTCGCGTCCATAGATACAGAACAAAAAGACTGAACGACTGGGTCGGGTCCATAGATACAGAACAAAAAGACTGAACGACTGGGTCAGCGTCCCATAGATACAGAACAAAAAGACTGAACGACTGGGTCACGTACATAGATACTGAACTCAAAGACTGAACTACTGATAGATACAGAACAACAAGACTGAACGACTGGGTCGCGTCCCATAGATACTGAACTCAAAGACTGAACGACTGGGTCGGGTCCATAGATACAGAACAACAAGACTGAACGACTGGGTCGCGTCCAAAGATACAGAACAAAAAGACTGAACGACTGGGTCGCGTCCCATAGATACAGAACAAAAAGACTGAACGACTGGGCCGGTCCATAGATACAGAACAAAAAGACTGAACGACTGGGTCGCGTCCCATAGATACAGAACAAAAAGACTGAACGACTGGCCGGGTCCATAGATACAAGAACAAAAAGACTGAATGACTGTCGCGTCCATAGATACAGAACAATAAGACTGAACGACTGGGTCGCGTCCCATAGATACTGAAACTCAAAGACTGAATGACTGAGTCGGGTCCATAGACAGAACAACAAGACTGAACGACTGGGTCGCGTCCATAGATAGATAAAGACTGAACTGGAGTCGCGTCCGCAAGACAAAGGAACGACTGGGTCGCGTCCATAGATACAGAACAAAAGACTGAACGACTGGGTCTCCCATGCGTCCATACTGATACAGAACAAAAAGACTGAACGACTGGGTCGCGTCCCATCCAAAAAGACTAGATACAGAACTAAAGACTGAACGACTGGGTCAGGTCCTGAATACAGAACTCAAAGTGAACACTGGAGTCGCGTCCATAGATACTGAACAAAAAGAATGAACTACTGGGTCGGGTCCATAGATACAGAACAAAAAGACTGAATGACTGGGTCGCGTCCCATAGATACTGAACTCAAAGACTGAACGACTGGGTCGGGTCCATAGATACAGAACAACAAGACTGAACGACTGGGTGCGTCCATAGATACTGAACTCAAAGACTGAATTGACTGGGTCGCGTCCAGATACAGAACAAAAAGACTGAACGACTGGGTCGGGTCCATAGATACTGAACTAAACGAAAGACGTCCCATAGATACAGAACAAAAAGACTGAACGACTGGGTCACGTCCATAGATACTGAACTCAAAGACTGAACTGGGTCGGGTCCATGAATGCAGAACAAAAAGACTGAACGACTGGGTCGCGTCCCATAGATACAGAACAAAAAGACTGAACGACTGGGTCGCGTCCATAGATACAGAACAAAAAGACTGAACGACTGGGTCGGGTCCATAGATACAGAACAACAAGACTGAACGACTGGGTCGCGTCCATAGATACAGAACAACAAGACTGAACGACTGGGTCGCGTCCCATAGATACTGAACTCAAAGACTGAACGACTGGGTCGGGTCCATAGATACAGAACAACAAGACTGAACGACTGGGTCGCGTCCATAGATACAGAACAAAAAGACTGAACGACTGGGTAGCGTCCATAGATACAGAACAAAAAGACTGAATGACTGGGTCGCGTCCATAGATACAGAACAATAAGACTGAACGACTGGGTCGCGTCCATAGATACTGAACTCAAAGACTGAATGACTGGGTCGGGTCCATAGATACAGAACAACAAGACTGAACGACTGGGTCGCGTCCATAGATACTGAACTCAAAGACTGAACGACTGGGTCGCGTCCATAGATACAGAACAAAAAGACTGAACGACTGGGTCGCGTCCATAGATACAGAACAAAAAGACTGAACGACTGGGTCGCGTCCCATAGATACAGAACAAAAAGACTGAACGACTGGGTCACGTCCATAGATACTGAACTCAAAGACTGAACTACTGGGTCGGGTCCATAGATACAGAACAACAAGACTGAACGACTGGGTCGCGTCCCATAGATACTGAACTCAAAGACTGAACGACTGGGTCGGGTCCATAGATACAGAACAACAAGACTGAATGACTGTGTCGCGATCCATAGATACAGAACAAAAAGACTGAACGACTGGGTCGGGTCCATAGATACTGAACTCAAAGACTGAACAACTGGTTCGCGTCCATAGATACAGAACAAAAAGACTGAACGACTGGGTCGGGTCCATAGATACTGAACTCAAAGACTGAACGACTGGGTCGGGTCCATAGATACAGAACAACAAGACTGAACGACTG